>NW_026652279.1:86719023-86752164 GCF_009828535.3 Hylobates moloch
TAATTCCACCTATTCAGGATGAGAATAATACTGGATTATATACTTGAAATTTGCTAACAGAGTAGATCTTAAATGTTCTCACCACACACACACACACACACACACACACACACACACACACACGATAACTATGTAGGGTAATTGATATGTTAATTATATGAATTAGCTTGATTTAGGAAAGCATTTCATAATGTATCAATATCAGAACATCATAATGCACATTAAATATATACCACTTGTGTTTGTTAATTATACCACGATAAAACTGGTTAAAAAGGAAAAAAAAATGTTGGCCTAGAATTTTACATACAATAAAATCAAGTTGAAAAGCTAAGGCAAAATAAACGATGTCATTCAGAAAAAAAAATGAAATAATACCTTGCCAGAAAAACTGGCAATGAGTATATATTATAACATACATAATATGATATATATTACATCATTATATATTATATGTCAGATATATAATATATAATATATATCAGATATATAGCATAGATATCATATATCATGATATATAATATGTATCATATATCATATATATGAATATATGAATAGGTGAAATTAAGATATATCATATATAATAATATATAACATATATCATGATTTATAATACATATAATATATATCATACATCATGAATATCATATATTGTATATATATCAAGATATATATGATAGATCTTTTTTTTTTTTTTTTGAGACAGGGTCTCGCTCTTTCACACAGCCCAGAGTGCAGTGGCACAATCTCGGCTCACTGCAAGCTCCGCCTCCTGGGTTCACGCCATTCTGCTGCCTCAGCCCCCCGAGTAGCTGGGACTACAGGCGCCCGCCACTGTGCCCGGCTAATTTTTTGTATTTTTAGTAGAGACGGGGTTTCACCATGTTAACCAGGATGGTCTCGATCTCCTGACTTTGTGATCTGCCCGCCTCGGCCTCCCAGAGTGCTGAGATTACAGGCGTGAGCCACCGCGCCCAACCTATATGATAGATCTTAATTTCACCTATTCAGAATCTGACACAGGCTAAAATACAATGCCACATACTAATAATTATGAAGAAAGAGTTTTGCTAGAAGAATTGGTAAATGGCTCAGAGGCTTCTTTGGTTTCCTTTTCTGAGACATAGAGACATTGCTGCACATGTACCAGAATCACTGTCTGGGCTCTGCCCCTGTTCCATGGAGTCTGGTTCTAATTTCATTGTAGCCTTTCAGTCACTGCTGTAGCTTTAAACCTTCCCTCCTGGGTTCAACAAGACTGTGGGCTCTAGCCAGGCTGTAATCGTCAGAGATGAAGGAGAAGCAGGCCCGGGTGTATGGCTCTGAGCTTCTCTATGTACATGAGGGCTAGGTGGGCTGCAAGGGGAAGTTGAAAATGAGTTGTCAAAGGCAGTAGGCAAAAAGAAATGTGAACAACAGAACACTTGCAGATACAGGGAAGAAGTGAGGAAAGTTCAGACATCAGATTCCTCTCAGGAACAGCAGAAAGTGGAATTCACTCTTCAGGGTTCTTTAGAGAAACAGAAATAACAGCCAATTTTACATGTGTGTATATGTAGGGAGAAATGTATTTTAAAGAATTGGCTCACAGGACTATAAAGGCTGAGAAGTCCCAAGATGTGAAGTTAGCAAGCTGCAGACCCAGGAGAGCTGATAGTGTAGTTCCAGTCTAAAAGCCAGCAGCCTTGCAACTGAAGAAGAGCCAATATCTCAGTCCAATACAAAAGTAGGAAAAAAATAATGTCCTAGCTCACAAAGTCAGGTGGGAGTTTTCTTTTACTCAACATTTAGTTATTTTCAAGCCTTAAATTAATTGAATAAGCCCCACCCATCCACATTAGGGAGGCCAATCAGCATGACTCAATCTATTGACTCAAATATTAATCTCATTCAAAATACCCTCACAAACACATTCAGAATAATGTTTGACCAAATATCTGGGAATCCTGTAGTCCAGTCAAGTTGACACAGAAAATTAACCATCACAGGAAGGAAAATTTCTGATGCCCTTGTGGCTTTGTCCTCAAAAAAGAAAGTGAGGAAAGTTTGAAGTCATGTCTCCTAGACCTATATGGTTCTCTTGGTATTTTTCTTTTTTAATTTTTTGAGTCAGGTTCTTGGTCTGTCACCCAGGCTGGAGAGCAGTTGTGTCATCACAGCTCACTAGCTCACTGCAGCCTGGACTTCTTCAGCTCAGGTGATCCTCCCACCTCAACCTCCCAAGCAGCTGGGACTATAGACATGTGCCACCACATCTGGCTAATTTTTTAATTTTTTGTAGAGTTGAGATCTTACTATCTTGCCCAGTTTGGTATTGAACTCTTGGGCTCAAGCAATCCTCCTACCTTGGCCTTCCAAAGTGCTGGGATTACAAGCGTGAGTCACCATGTCCAGCTTCTCTTAGCATTTTTATTAGTAACTCTTTGATTTACACAAATGAAGATATTTGATACATATAAATTATGAAGCATACTCACCACCCCCCCAACAAATAACAAGCGTAAATGTCAACTCACTTGTAGATATGCATTACTAAGCTCCTAATGTCATATTATGGGGGAAGGAAAACATCACTGGTAATTCTCATACTAAGCTTTGAAGGCCACAAAAATTTGATTTAGGTTTTGGGATCTTTGATTTAGGTTGCAGGATCAGAATTCCCAGAAGATAATAAAATATTTGTTTAGATACCTTAGAGATAAGCTTAGAGCAGTTTCCCAGAAACCAGGAGTTCACAGCATCAGTTATCACCTCTCTGGTAACTCCATGGACAGTCATGCGATGCCATAGGGTCTCCTTCTTGTACCACTGAGTGGTAAATGTGCCTACTCACGTGATTTTATTGATCAAAGCTAGCCTCAGTCATCTATTAATAAATGTAAAGTGTCGGAGCAGTGCTAGGCTACATAGTCAACACTTTCTAAATGCTTACTCTTACTATCATTATTTTGCTTGAATACAAATATTAGGCAGAGTAAAAAGGTCCTTGCCAAGGGTCTTTATCCAGGATCTACATTTCTCTACAGAGGAAAGACCATCAGAAAATATGTAATGTGCCCTTATTTCAGGTAGATGTATGGTGGGAGTGGCTGGGAAGAGAGGAAGACCATATTGTGAAGATACCTGCAGTAGTAGTGTACAGTTTCCCAGGAAAGCCATGGGGATTAAGAGCAATGTGCTCTGCCACCTTTGTGCAGTTACGGCAGTTTTCAGAGCAGCACACAAGCTGGTGACCAGACACTCAATACAATATTTGCTGGAAAAAAAAAATGAATGAGTTGAATTTTGGAAACTCCCAAAGTGTAAATTGCAAGTATTTAATGTTTCTTATTTTGTCCCACACTCGCCACGTCAACTCAAACTTAAGGCACTTGGAACTTGAGAAGGGATCCAGGAGTTTGAAATGTAGGTCCATTAAGAATTATATTTAAGTACGAGATAAGAGAGTCAGGGCTGATTTTCCTGCAACAGTGAAAATGTCCATCATATCACATTTGTGATACACAAATATGTGGATAAGCTAGAATATTTGAAGATTCTCTGGTTTTGAAATGCTGCTAAGTGATGCTACTTTCTTTTACCAATGTGATTTTAGAAGTCTCTTCCCCACTCTCATTTCACCTCACAAATACCTCTGAAAGTTACTAGGAGAGACTGCTTTAGAAAATCCCCTTCTCAAATGGTGATAGTATACTAAGTTGCCTTATATTTTCACCCCTTTATAATTTTTAGAGCAGCATTTTCCAAATGAAACAGTGAAAACATTCACGAAATACTGAATTGGAATTATTTCTGAAATGGACAGACAAGCCAAATATTAAGGCATTTATCAATTATCTTTTGCCTTGTAACGCACCATCTCACTTATTCAGCACGTAAGTGTGCAGCTCAGCACCTTGGAGCTGAGCTCAACTGGACAATTCTTCTGCTCTGGGCCTGGCCTGGCTGTTCCTAGCTGGGTTTATTGCTGAGACTGATGAGTTGTCTAGAGTTGGCTGGTTTATGAAGGCTTCGGATGGGATGGCTGGGATGATAAGGGCCTCTCTCTCTATGTGGTCTCTCATTTTAAAGGAGTTTATTCCAGGCTTATTCACATGAGAGTCACGGAGTTCCGAGAGAAACAAGTAAGTAAGCCCCAACCCACAAGCCCTTTTCAAGTCTCTGCTTGAATCATGTTTGCTACCATCCCAGCTCCGAGTCAGTGTGGAAAGGATTACCTAAGGGTGTGGATACGGGGAGATGTGGACAAATCGGGGGCCATTACTGCAATAACCTGTTTCAAAATGTGGTCTAAGACATATGGAGAGCCAGAAGGCCCAGGTTTGTCACTGCAAAGGCCTCCCATCAGAAGCAGAATTATGACGCAGAAGCCTGTCCTTTCAGGGACTCAGATATGCCTGGTTCCGTACATCCACCCCCACAGCCCCCTTCCACCCCTCCACTCCCTGAGTCTCTTCTTTAGCTTCGTCACTGCCTGCTTTCAGATATTTTTCTCTTCAGGCAGCCCTGCAAGTGCCTGGCAAGGATGACAAATGAGCTTGACTTCCGCAGCGACGTGACTGTCCACAAACATAGCCTGGAGCATGCACAATGCAGCGGCGTCCACGGTACAATGCAAATGCCGGAATGTGCTGTGGGGTTGGACAGAGGTCATTGCTGAGGAAACAAAATGCAGTTTTAGATTAGCATTCTAGGCTACAGATAGCTTTGCTTAATTAGAGGAATAAGCAAATAAGTACCCTGAGTAGCTTCTGGATTGTCTCAACAGAGGAAAATGTATAAGTGAACAAGTTGCATGTAATTAAATAAAATTCACTGTGATCTGGCTGTCTGGTTTAGTTCACTCAATTTATATATAAGTAATCAAAGAACCAAAAGAGAAACAGAAGCATGGGTTGTCATTATAATTCTGATCAGTGACTTTGATCAAGGAAAGCTTTTTTACCAAACGGACACTGAGCTCCTGATTACCTATAGATTTATTTACAGGGAGAAATGAGCTCTCATTAGTCTCATTACAATCTTGCTAGATTAAAAAATCAACTAATCAATGAAAAGTGCTGGTTACACATGGTATAGTAGAGGTAAAATAAAATTATATAGACCTTTTTCTCAAAGATCTGACACGTAAGCAGATCACATTGGTATAAAATGAGTAAACAGGAATAATACTGAAAGCAACAATAATAAAATGCAATATTCAACATTGACTAGATAAAAGGGCTGTACCAGATGCTTTACATATATTATCTAGTTTAATCTTTAAAGCCAAAGATGAGGTGGTTATCACCATCTTGAATTAACAAGGGTGAAAACTAGATCTCCAATAGGACCTGCAAGTACTCAAGGTCATAGAGGTGAAAAAGTGTGTATTCTGGGCTCAAACTCAGGATTGTTTGACTCTAAGCTTTTAACTAGAGTATGCTTCCCCTTACAATAAATAGAGAGTACGAAGCAAATATTTCAGTGACTCATGTGAGTGCCAACCTTGATCCAAGCATGGATGCTGGGGATATAGAGAGTTGATCCTTAAGAAGCTCATAGTCTAGAGAGAAGGACAGACAGAAATGCAATACTGTATCATCATTGCAGTGTTGTTCACTGTTGAGGGTGTGGAAGACATATGGAAGACATGTGAGCAGAAACAAAGAGTAGCATAGACCAGTGAGTTTGTTTTTACTTCTGACTTCTACCCTGACTACTCCCTCCAGCCCTTTCTCTAACACAGACATGATATCTCCTTCCAGGAAATGGCTTAGGATTGTGAGCTGTGTTACCCAGGTATTAAACAGGACCAATCCCAGAGTTCTTGCTATTGTTGAAGCCAGGAGAAAGAGGCAAGAGAAATTAAAATCAACCACTGTGACTATTTTCAAGATGCCTTCTAGTCTTAAATTTATTTCAGTTTTAGAACTTTAATGACTCTTGCCTCATTTGATTCTTTTACTAACTTGTGATGTTATCAATACTTTGCAGATGAGAAAACAAATATAGGTTAAAATTTTCAAGGTGACTGTGTTACTACATTGGGTGGCTTAAACAACAACAACAAAGAGCTATTTTCTCACAGTTTTGGAGGCTGAAAGTCTAAGATCAAGGTGTTGGCGGAGCGGGTTTCTCTGAGGCCCATTTCCTTGGCTTGTAGACAGGTGCCTTCTCCCTTGAGTCCTCACACGGTTTTCTGTCTGTTCCTGTGCATTCTGGTGCCTCTCTCTGTGTGTCCTGATCTCCTCTTCTTGTGATGACACCATTCAGATTGGATTGGGACCCACCCTAACAGCCCCTTTTTAACTTAAACACCCCTTTAAAGGGCCTGTCTCCAAATATAGTCATTTACTGAGGTCCTGGGGGTTAGGACTTCAACATATGAATTGCGGGAGGGAGATATAATTCATCCCACGACAGTAACTCAGACACAGCATGTTGGAGACAGAATATGAAACATTTCTGATTCCACCTGAAGTCATCTACCCACTTAAGCAAACCTCAGTTATTGTCTCTTCTCAGCCTTTCCTCAGGGCTTTCCTGTAACCTTGGTGTCTCTGAAAAGACTTAGACCATCTTTCCCTTCTATCTTTATGCAAAAATGTACCCATTTCATCGCATGGTTGAAATAATAATACCTTTTTTGATAAAGCCATCTGATTCTGCAGTTGGAAACTAGTCTTCCCTCATGGGAATTGCTGCTAGCATTTCCATTCTCTTGAAGGACTTTCTACTTCTACTTTCTAGAATAAATATATATTTTATCTTTCTTATTCTAAATTTATAAGCTCCCAATTATGTTTTCCTATGTCTTTTTGAGTGCATACTGTGAGTGAGACATAGTCCTAGATGCCGATGTAAACCAGACATGTGAGATTCCTCCTTTCTCTGCAATTTTTGTTCTACTTTGGAAATAAGCAATATATAAGTAAGTAAACTAGACTATTTTAAATAGTGGCAACTCATAAGAAGAAAATAAAACAGAGGAAAGGAATAAAGAATGACTGTGGGTGAGTTTGGGAGGGTCCAGTTCCATTGGCCATGAACTCTAGAGTTGAGTTTCAAGACGAATCTTAAATGATAAGAAAATGTCAATCTCAAAAAGAGTGTTTCAGACAAAGAAACAAAAGAAGATGTCAGCCTCAAAAAGAGTGTTTCAGACAAAGAAAAGGCAAATATGAATATCCTGAGGTGGGAAAAAATCTTGGGGTTTTTAAGGACAGAAATGATGTAACTGGAACAGAACAAGTGAGAAAAACAGAGACAGAATTTAGCAGGCACCCGACACCTAGGTCCTGGTGGGCCCCAAGAAGGGTGCTGAATTATGTTCTTTATGTCACGAGAGCACCTGTTGGATGAGATAGGTGTTTGCTAAATGTCTTTGGGCATTAATTAAATTAAGCCTGCTTAGGATTTGATTGTTCTGGTAAACTGGGTGAATGAATCTACATGAAAACAAAAGATTAATGGCTAATTGCACCATGTATTCATTGTTCAAGTTAAAAACTTTCGATTTTACCCAGTTGCAAGGATCAGGATCAAATAATTTCCCCTGTCTTTTACAGGAAGTCTTACTTTTCATTAGTGCTAAAGCACTTAACATCATCATATTTTTACTAATGAGCTGAAGATTTTGAGATAGCAAAATCTTAAGATATTAATCCTCTTAAGATAGCAATAAAATATCTCCTAAATACCTGATGGCAACTAGTAGGCTTTCTCTCTAGTACAAGATGTGAGTGCATGATTTCATGCAACCCTTTTTTATAACTGGAATAGCCGATGTGATTATCCATCTCTGGAATTGAAATAGCTTTGGTACTTGATGTGACCTTCATTTCAGGCTGGGCTGAAATTCTGTTAGGGAGGGGAATGCAGATGCAAAGTAGTATTTGGGGAAATAAATAGCAGCATCTTTTCTATTCTCTTAAACGCAAGATAAAACATATTGTGCAGCAGGTGTAAAGTTCTCTGTGCAGTACAAGTAAAGCTAGAGAAAAATAATTTCCACACTGGAATTGAAATGATTCATCATTTTTCTCATGAATCTCATAGAAATGTTTTGCCCTGAATATCTTCTCTAAGCAAAGTTGCAGGGTTAGTAACGACTAAAAGTCTTGAAAATGAAGCTCATTTGTTCTGAAAATTGAAACATATCTTCATCCATTCACATTTCCTGAAAGGAAATTTGCACATTATCTATACTTCACTGTCCTTAGCACAGAAATCTTTTTTTAAGCCAACAAAAAAAAAAATTGAGTTGAGAGACAAAATACGTGAATGTTATAAGACGTTTGATTTTAAAATTTCATTTGAATTCCTTAAAAACACAGCTACTAAACTGAATAAAATATTTTTCATTCTTTGCGTCCTTTAATTTAATTACCTCAATTTTTAAGTTCTACAATTTTATAATTCTATCTGATGGAATTGAGGAAGAGTAGGGTGATCTCTTTTACTATAGGTGGTGCTGAAGGTGGACCCAACTAATTGATCCCTGTTTAAGTCTGCAGAGGCTCTTTCAGCAAGTAAAGATTGCTTCATATAAAAGAGAAACAAAAGGGAAATTAGAATGTCACAAAAATCCAATCAGATGGACAAATTAAAGGCATATGTGAATAATGGCTACAAATGGTGTTATTTTGGGTTGCTGTTTCATATATCTTGCTATATTTAACAAGCCTGGCTCACTTCCCTCTTTTTTTCAATACCTTTCTCATGTCCAAACCAGCCCATTTGTTGGGACCACCTGGTGTCAATGTCCACATCTACAAATGCCCAATTACCTGCCACTGCACACAGGTCCTTCCTCCTGCTACAATACTCCAGCCCAAGAGTGTAAGAGTAAAAGCTAGGTACTCACCAAAGAGTGTCAAAATGAAAACAAGAAAAAAAGAAAGGCAAAGCTTGCTGTGTCCCAAAGACTGTTAAGCTTGAAAGTACAATCCTGCACCATATGCAACTTTGGCACAGGGTATCAATGTTCAGCACCTTGTTCAGTCTACACAGGGGCTCATCATCCTGTAGTGTCTATAGTAGGTTAATCACAATGTGAATGTAGAATGAGTTCAAATGATATTGAGTAACAGGGAGCACACAGTCTTGGGAAGGAACTAGGATTGGATTTAGGTTCTACCACTCACCAGATGTACAGGACCAAGCAAGTCACTTAGCCCTTTGTGATCTCAAATATTTCATCTGTGAATGGTTAATACTTCATAGAGCCCACCAGGGTACTGTGAAGATTTAATAAAGTTAAGTGTGTTAAAATACCTAGACAGCATAATGATTCTTCCTTTTATTTTTTCCTCTGTGGTAATTTTGTTCTTGGCCATGCCCAGAAAAAAAAGTTCTCTTCGCCTACCTTCCAGAAAGAAATAAGAAACCTAGAGAAGATCTAGTGAAAAGCAGTCAAGAGAAAGAGGTGGTTCCTAAGGGGGACAAATATAAAAAAAAATTAAAACTTTTCTGACATTAAAGGTTGAGTATGGGGTGGTACATGATCTGAATTCAATAGCACAATATCGGAAAAACAGAATTTTGAAGCATTCCTTTAAACTTTAAGGAGATAATGCAGAGATAAATAAAATATGCAAAGTTTACAGAAGTAAAACATGAATTTAGAAAATAGACCGAACAAAGAAATATGAGTAGGTTTGGGAAATGCCAAAATAAATACATAAATGTTGAATCCATAATGAGGTGACATAATTATTAAAGCATAAGTTTCAAAAAGGTAACATCATGACTCTCATACAGATATAAAATAAACATAGGTCAAATATATTATTTAACATATTAAAGAGAGGACCAAGGGCCAGGCGTGGTTCCTTACATTTGCAATCTCAGCACTTTGAGAGGCCTAAATGGGAGGATCACTTGCCCCCAGGAGTTTGAGACGGGCCTGGGCAGCATAAAGAGACCCCCATTTACAAAATATTTAAAAATTAGCCAGGCATGGTAGTATGTGCCTGTAGTCCCAGCTACTCTGGAGGCTGAAGTGAGAGGATTGCTTGAGCCCACGAGGCCCAGTCTGCAGTAAGCTGTGATTAGTGATTGTGCTACTGCACTCCAGCCTGGTGTCAGAGCAAAACCCTGTTTCAAAAAATTAAATTAAATTTAAAAATAAAGAGAGAACAAATATAATGTAAAATCCAATCCAAAAGCATTGTGAAAGCTAGAATTTCTAGGGTAACCTTACTGCTATGTTTGATACAAAACTGATTGAAGTCTCAGAGAGCAATAAACATACTTTTGGGAATATTTGAACAGAAATTATTTATATTTCTACTGGACAAAAATCTATCAGTTGACTCCTGTTTCTATAAGATGTAAAATAATCCAATGATAGAAAGTCAAGCCCAGAAAGAATATATGGTGATTTCTTTTGTCAGCGTCTAAGCTTCAGATAATTTTTTTTTAGATACTACAAATTAAGATCATCTGGGATTCCTCACTTATCTTTCAAAGTAGACTTTGTAGTCTGTGGGAAGAACAACTACCTCTTCCCACAAAATACCTCTTGGTCCGCTCTTAGTCCATGGGACTTCCCATGGTTTGAATGTGTTCCCCAAAAGCTCGTGTGTTGGAAATTTACTTGCCATTGTAACAGTATTAAGAGATGAAGCCTTTAAGAAATGATTAGGTCATAAGAGCTCCGCTCTCATGGAGTAATTAATGACATCATTGCAGTACTGGGCTAGTTACCATAGGAGTGAACTCTTGATAAAAGGATAAGTTCGACACCATTTTCTGTCTGTGTCTCAAGCTTGCTTGCCTTGTGATGCCTTCCACAGTGGGATGACCCCGGCCAGGTGCTGGCATTATGCTCGTGGACTTCACAGTCTCCAGAGCCATATGCTAAATACACTTCTGATCTTTGTAAATTACCCAGTCTGTGGTATTCTATTATAGCAGCAGAAAATGGACTAAGAGAGGACTAGTCACTGTGCTTGGCCGCATGGCTATTACTATGATTGTAGAAATGAACTCAGGTAATGGTGACAAAGCTGAAAACATCTGGTAAAAGTTATTTTAATTAGTTGTTTCTCATGCCTAGAAAAGTCTTTCGGGTATCAGAGGCCTGTAACAATGTTATTTTAATTTGTTAGTGTGACAGGAGTGGGATCCCCTTTGAAACTTAAAAGTCAATCCCTTGAAAACTCATCAACATGTAATTTATCTGAAAGAAAGTATCAAAGTAAAGCAATGAATATGGGGCATATATGGAGCATATATAGATATGAATATAGGAATTTGGAGTTTAATGGTAATTTTATTACATTATCACACAACTTATGAAAGAAAAATCATAGAAGGAAATAAAAAAGGAACAAAAAAAATCAAAGCTGGAATAAAAGGTTTCAAAAAGCTCCGAGAAAGCATAAGAACAAAATTCTTTCTCTCCCCACAAGCCTGATAAGTACTAAAAGCTGGGATTCACTACTGCTCTGATAATAATAAATTTTATTTATGTTGAAAATAAAAAATAAGCAGGCCTGTAATTTAAGTTGTGCAGAGACATAAAGAATGTCATTTCTCACTGGAACATTCTAGGAAAGAAAGACTGACAGGTAATAAAACTATATCTTAATTTATCAGACTTTTAAAATCATTTCTGTATTACATAAAACAGGCTAATTCCAAATGCTTTCATTTTCGGGATCACACAGAATTCCTGGAACAATTAATTTACAGAGGAGAGAAACAGGATTTTTATTCATGTAAATAACTCGAATTGACACTGGCCTTTTTACCTAAAGAAGTTATTGAAATGGCTAGAAATGGACGACTCAACTGATTAAAGTCTCTCCATCTTTGTCACTCTGTGCCAACCAGCGGTGGTGTGCTCAACAGAATTCGGAAGGAGAGAGAACAGCATATGGCAGAATGAGTTTTGAGCCCCATAGAAATTTGCCTCCGTTCCCACTCCATCTGTGCATTGTGTGGGATCTCTCCCCATAGCATAAAGATGCTGAGCTAAAGACAGTAGAAATGTACGATGGGAAAATGCAGAAACAGCTTTCATGTCATGCTAAGCATTAACAAAACACTTCCGTTCCACAGTACACATCTTAAACTGAGAAAGATGAGTAGTGTTAAGTTTATCTGAGGGCACTCAGTGATTCTTTGAGTTCAGTGCACAAAGAAAATCTTCTTGGGTGGAGGCAATGTGAGCTGATTGCTGGAATATGTCAATGTTTGGCTTTGGGGTCTGGGGAAGGATGTGTTGTGCAAATCACTGGCCTCCTGGGAAACATAAGAAACACATTCAGGCAGCCAGCGAGTCCCAAGAGGACTCACGGTAGGCAAACAGTTTGGGTATTTCTCATGTGCACCTCAACGCAAACAATTTTGCTAATAGAAACTGAAAAAAAGAAAAATGAAGCCAGTAATTTGTGTTTTATTATTAGTGTTTTGGGTGTTTTATTATTAATCAGTAGCCATTGTTTCTGCAAATTTGTAGGGAAACCTAGAAAAACATTCCATCCATTACTCTCTCTGTACCTATCCCCTTTCCGCAAATCATGTTGAGGGCTCTGATTCCCTCCCCATCTTGATTAGGGGAGCCATTGTCCTGCGCCTGTGCTTCCAGCACAAAATGGACATGGGCCAAGGACAGGGAACAGGACAGGAGGCAGGATCTGGGGAGACGCCAAGCCCATTGCAACCATTCACCGCCCTTTTCCTCTCTCTCCTCTGTTAGACACACACACACACACACACACACACACACACCCCAAGAGGCATTCTTCAGCCATTGGCGTAGGACCACTTCCTGCTGCCTCCATCAGAATCTACTCCTAATGCTGGAAGGCCTGATTAAAACTCCAAACTGATCAAGAATTCTTGCTTAGTTTTCAAGCTAGAAATCCTGTTTAGTTAGAACATAGTTAACTCTAACTGAATGCATCCTTTTTACTGTTATAATAGAGAGCCTTTGGGTGTTTCAGTGAATGCTACACAGGATACAATTAACGGAAGGGCCTAGTTTGTGCCCCCTGCACCCTCTTGGTCATGTTGTATTAGAAGTCACTAAACCTTTTGATTTGCCTTATTTATTTTTCTGAAGCATGCTCAATACATTCTTCCTATTTATTCTGAAGAATTTCAGAGAAATAAACTGGTAAAAAGAACACTGGAATGATTTCCAAATATTTGGGAAATATTTTACGTATTTCCAAAATACATTTGTCTAGACTTGCATACTGATTTCCTAACTTGGGCTGTAATTTTATGTATGTAAAGCGATGAGAAAAATTCTCTAGATTGTAACCAAAGGCAATATCCATGGCATGATATGCAGGAAATCCTCAGGAGATCTGGGGTGAAGGCAAGAATCTTTGTCCTCAGACCATGGCCCAGCCATATGCTTGCCTCCTTCCCAAGCTGTGGTGATATGGTTTGACTGTGTCCCCAACCAAATCTTATCTTGAGTTGTAGCTCCCATAATTCCCACATGTCATGGGAGGGACCTGGTGGGAGACAAGTGAATAATGGGGGTGGTTTCCCACATACTGTTCTCGTGGTAGTGAATAAGTCTCATGAGATCTGATGGTTTTATGCGTGGGCGGACCCCTGCACACGCCCTCTTGCCTGCTGCCAGTAAGACATGACTTTGCTCCTGCTTCGCCATCCACAATGATTGTGAGGCCTCCCCAGCCATGTGAAAATGGGAATCAATTAAACCTCTTTCCTTTATAAATTACCCAGTCTCAGGGATATCTTTATTAGCAGCCTGAGAACAGACTAAAACATGTGGCATGGAATAAAGATGGAATTTCAAATCTTAAACTTCTGTGCAGGGCCATTGAAAACTTACCCAGGTGGAGAAAGAAGTGCAGTTTTTGCTTTAGTGAGGTAAGGCATAACTCAGGAAGACCCGGAAAGAAAGGCAAGGCCTGTACACATGCTGGAGACAAGTGGGCAGTGCCTGTACATCACCATGACTGCCATCCTACCCTGAGATGCTTGCAGGCAGGTCACCAGGACAACTGTTATTCTTAGAGATAATAGGTGTAGTTGAAAGTCCATGGACTTTGAAATCAGGTAAACCTGGGTTGAAATCTCAACTCTGCTACTGACAATCTGAGTGAACTTGTATAAGTTGAAGCCTCTCTGAGTGTTAATTGTATCTCGGGATAGCAGAACACTTATTCCATGAAAATATAAAAGAGAGAGAAGAAAATCAGTCCCAGGTAGTTCACCTAAGTGGGCATCTCTTCCACTGGAATAAAAAAGTAGGAGCAAGTACTACACTAAGTATCAAGACAACTTGCCACTAAACATGGCACTCCTGAAGGAGCAAGCCACTCCAGCTCTCTAGATTTCCACTTCACCATCTAAAAAACAATCAACCTTTTGATCCTATGGATGAAACACCTCCACTCCACACAGAGTCTTTGTATGTTAGTGGCAAAAAGTCTTTGAATGTTAAAAGGTATTTCAGTGTTAGCATTTATTCCTGGTGTTCTTTCACTTTGGTCTGAGCCTGGAGAGGGGAGTAAGGGGTGTTATAGACAGAGGGTTTTCTTATCTATGGAAGAGGAGCACAATCTCATTTTCTGTTTAGCAAAAGAAGAGTGGGATTGCTAAGCCATGGATTCCGGTCATCCCTGAGCTCTCCTGCCCTGGGAACGTTGTTCATTAGAGTTCAGTAAGGCAGCCCAATATCACTACGCTTCAGAAGTATGTCATGATAAATAGTGCCACCTCCAGCATCTTTATTTAGCCTTGAGGACTTTTCATATAAAAACTCTTATAGAGTGACATAGTTAGAATATTTGTTAGTGACGTTTCTCCTGCAAGCTTGGATAATGCATATGCTTATGGAAGAATAAATGAAAGCAGGAGGCTGGTGAGTCAGCAGTATCCCTTAACAATGTACTGTGTGACTTTGCAGAAGCTCATAGGAGTAGTTTTCTTTCTATGGAACTTCTTTGCTTTTCCTTGATCATTGTACTCTATTAAATCAGAACATTGTACTCTATTAAATCAGAACCCAAGGGTATAGTAATTAATCCTTCAAAGACAAGGGACCTTTCACAATATTACAATCCGTTTCTTACTTTTGTACATAATTCATTCCTGAAAATATGTATATATGAATGCTGAATATAAAAAGTAGATATTCTCATGAGTGGTGTTTCCATACCTGTAACTCTAAAAATATAAGAAAATCTGCAAGTGTCATACAATATTACGTGATTATTTAAAATATAACTAATAAATCAAATGTTAACATCCACAGTATAAATTAACTTCCCAAAGTTAATAAGAGGTGAGATTTAGGAAACATACCAGCCCTCATTTTGCCAGAATAATGAATACATTTTCTTATGCTGAAAAACGTTGCTAAAGAAGGTTGAATACTGGTCTTATATTTTGTATCAAGCAGAATCTTGATGAACATTTCAATGGAAATTTACTCTGTGTCTGGATCATAGAAATTTTATATAGCTTAGTTTTAACTTATCATTTTTATGACATTTGATAATATGTTTCCACAATCATATGTTCATGTGTGTCTTTTAGGTTTTGTGAGTTCCCTTCACTGAAGAGCAACTGGTCAGGTAGTTGAACTCAAACGAACACTGACTCTAAACATGGGCTACACTCAGTATCCCCTGATGACTCCTCTTCTGTAATAGTACCAACCTGAGAGAGTCACTGTTAAGTCTTTAGGAATTATATGACCTGATTGATATCACAATGACAACTTGAAATCAACCATGGTGAGAATATTCACACCATGGGAGCTGGTAAATACTACAAATCAAGGTGTCCTTCCCATCTTCAGAGAATTGCTTGTTTAGCATTTACCCACATACCACTGGTAAGTCCATTTATCAGACACAGCTAGGATTAGGGACTGGTCTGTTAATAAACACAGTTGATTAAAGTGGTGAAAAATAGCTTGAAATGAAAACCTACATTAACTTGCCAATTTTTTGGTATAGAGCCAAGGCTTTTCGTTGAATGAGTTCACTTCGTTCCTAAATCGTATCTATATTGCACCCCCCCCAACCATTTCCAGTTTCTGTTTCTTTAAAGAGCAGCAGGAAGGAAACTGCATGCCAAATACTTCTAGATTATCTTTCCAGTTTTTTACAGTTGTGTCGCTTTCACCTAATTTGATATTATTTTAGTGACTTGTCTATATTCTTTTCAAAATATTCCATTTATTTGTTATACAAATAATACTATTTTAACACTCACAGATTACAAATTGCATAATATTTGATTAAATTATGTAATTATAATGATAAGGAACATTGACATAAATAGGTTTGTGAACAAACACCACTGATTCTTGATATGCAGAATTTTAGATATCGCACAGGCCAGCCTCAGCCCTAAACATCAGTCATTACAATTCCAGGCAACATAGAGAGTGATGATTAAGCCCATTAATTAATTAAGCAGAGTTTAGTTGAAATTTCTACTGTATTATCATTATAAGCATTCTATTTTTCTGGTATTTAATCACTTAAAAAATAAAAACGACAAACATAAAACATATTTGAAATATTGTATACAAATGACGTATTTAAAAAGCCTTATACGAACACTGATATAATCAAATTGAATCAAAGGCCACAAGATAACATGAAGTGTTTGTTATTTGATTCAAAGAAGCCAGAGTCTGACATAAAGAAGGCCAGAAATTGGCATAGGAAATACAAATTATGAGTGTCAAGGTATCTTTGTCACTATCACAGCAAAAACAACTACCACAATAATAACGAAGGTTTACTGAGCTCTTCTTATGTGTCAGCACTGTTATTCTAAAGAGATTTACATACACTTTGTCCATTATGGTTTAGGTGAGGAAACCTGAACACAGAAAGATGGTGTAAATTGCCTAGGAACCATGGCTGGTAGGGATTTGTGCTAGGTTTTAACTAAGGTAGCTCTGACTCCAGAGCCCAGGATCTCATAATACTATGTGCTACAAGCTGTAGGCACCAATGAGTATCAGCAGTCTCTAAATTCTCTACTATGTCTTTCAAGTGTGTTTATCTGAGGCTTGTTCTCTGACCACACTTGTGCTAGATGTTCCCATTCACTTGTGACTAAGGGAAGATGGGAGGGAAACAGGAAAGGAGGAGGCAAAAATCTCTCAAATTTATGATACATTTTCATTGCCCCTACTGCTTTAGTTATCTATAGCTACAGTACGATTTGCCGCACAAGTTAATGGTGCAAATGATCATTTATGATTATCCCCATGGTTCTGTGGAAATCCTGGGCTCAGCTGAGCAGTTCTTGCTTGGTGTTCTTTGTGCCATGTCTGTCTGATGGTGGCTGGGGCAGAGTCAGCTGCAGGCTTGACTGGGCTGGATGTCCAAGGCCACTGGACTCACTTACATGGCTGGAAGTTGATGCTGACCCTTGGAGCCATTTCACCTGTTCACAAGAGCACCTACATGTGGCCTCTCCATGCGGCCTGGGATTCCTTGGAGAAAGATTGCTTCAGCTTAATCAGTGGTTCCAGAAAGCAAGGTGGAAGCTGCTGATCCTCTTAAGTGCTAACATTGAAACTAGCATAAGCCTCACTTCCTCCATGCTTTATTAATCAAGCATTTCAAAGGTTAGGCCAGATTCAGATAGAGGAATATTGAGCTCTTCCACTCAGTGGGAGAACTAGAAAAGAATCTGCAGCCATCTTTAAGCCACCATATCTACCAGTGTCTCCCAATCTAAGACATCCTCAGAGCCTAGGTCAGGGGAAGCATCAAGTCTTACCCAACAGGCTTAGGAGTTTATCAATGGACACAAAGAAGAAAATTGCCTCTGAGGACTAAGAAAGCCTGTAGCAGTGCATATGGCCATACTTGGCCTTAACATTTGAAACACATTTTGTTAGAGACCATCCCCTTTTTAGTGCGACTCACAAAATGTGCAAATACAGAAAATGCATATTTTGAAGAAGACTTTTTTTCTTCTTTTCAAAAAAGCAAAATCAGGAAAAATTTTGCAGTTAGCACACATCTTGTTTTCTGATTGGCTGTAAGTTGCCCTAGACACATAGTGGACCACCAAGGTTTGCATCCCCAGATTCTATACATATTCAGTTGCTTACTGCAAATCAGTGCATTTTCAACTTGAGAATACCTGGCATTCTAATAGGGCACAAATTTCTTTTTCACATATAAAAAATACTCTTCCGTAATGCATCAATCTCTTGGATAAATTATGGCTATTATGCCTATTTTAATTCTCTTTATAAAAACTCAGTATTTAATGTCCTGGGACATTTTAACGCTGTATGTCAAGCTAATGTGCAAAATACAAACCCATTATTACCTATTTACTTGGGTTATTGTTCTGGCTAAGGTGTAATTTTCCACCAGGCATTTGTTTAGAAATTTGGCAGCACACAGAGACTATTTCCATACTTAAAAAGCATCCAGAATTTAGAATGACATCCAGCGATATTAAGCAAGTGTAGATAATGCTCTCAAACTTCATCAAATATTCATGGTTAATTATAGTCATAATATTTATGTTGCTGTGAAAATTAAGGTTGTGAGCCTCTTGTACACAGGCTAAAAATACAAGCTTACAGGCTGTGCTGTTGCTTACCCCTTTCATTACCGGAATTTCTCGTTGTCATTAAATACAAAGAATGGCAAGCATGGTGTTCTTTGGCTCTCTAATTCACACTGCAAATCTGCTCACTCCCTAGATAGACCTGAAAAAATATGATGAAAGAACCACTTATGTGATATTGCAATACTTGTGTGACTGGAGGCCCAGTGACTACCTTTTCTGGAAAAAAAAAATCAGGACACATAGACTGACAAGTCTGAGAATACTTTGGACAGCCCAAGATAGATTATTTGAAATTCAAAGATTCTTGGAAAAATATGAGACATATGGTCATTACATCTGAAGGGAAATAGGATCACATGGTACAGAAGAAGGAAGGGCTTGAATCATTTCCTCTCATCTATTTTCTCCTCAACCATCGTTGAGAATAAAAATGTAGTTGTAAATTTTAAAGACAGTTTTGGGAAAAATCTTTCCAAAATATATCTCTGTTGTTAGTGTCTGTCTCTAAAGACTATCACTCAGAAATAAAGTTCAAACTTCCCCGATAAACTTTCGCCACTTCTTGCCTCCCCTCCTGCTGCTTGCTCTGGATGTGGACTTGCCAGGTCACAGTATTTGTAATTCTCAGTCTATCACATCTCTGGGCCTTTCTTATTCTATTTCTTCTTTTAGGAATGCTTATTTCCATATGGCTCTCAGGAGAAGTTCATCTCCTCTTTACTGATAAACATCAATATCACCTTCTGTGCAGTTCTTGTACCTTCTAGAATCTACAATGTGAGCCAGATGCATGTTCCCCAAAGTTCCTCTTATCGCTGTACATAGCTTCCCTAACATACTTGTCTCACTTACACCCAATTATAGGCTTATATGTATGCCTCCCTTATCGAGTCATAAAAGACTCATCAAAATTGCAGATATGCAAATTTTAGATGACTAGTGAATGTGTTGGATGACGAAATTAAGTTTCAAAAAAAATCAAAGTATTGAAATGATGGACCAGGATACATATGATGAAATTTATTGGAGTAAATGAAACATTCTTCATTCAATTTCAGAATACAACCATATAGTTTTAGTATAGACCTAGCTGAATAGCAGAAGGACGGAAATAAATGGTTTTTGTTCATTGTTAAGAATGAAATAAACTTATAGTAGTGATGAGGCACCTTAAAAATACACCCAATCCTCAATTACCCTAATACATTTACATAGAGAGAGAGAGAGAGGCTGTGTTCACACTTTGTTGGGCTCATCAGGAATATAATAATCATCTAATCTAGAAGCCTTTTTTTTTTTTTTTTTTTTTTTTTTTGAGACAGAGTCTCACTCTGTTGCCAAGGCTGGAGTGCAGTGGCACGGTCTTGGCTCACTGCAACCTCCACCTTCTGGGTCCAAGCAAGTCTCCTCTCTCAGCCTCCCGAGTAGCTGAGATTACAGACACCCACCACCATACCCGGCTAATTTTTGTATTTTTAATAGAGATGGAGTTTCACCATATTGGCCAGGCTAGTCACGAACTCTTGACCTCAGGTTGTCTAATCTAGAAGACTTTCTTTTAAGACAGTCACAGCAAAGTTCTGCTCATTGAGACACACTACTAGTTGCCTATCAATATCAATATTTATTCTCCTCTTCTCATGTATAGTATTTTCAAGAAGATAATGTGCCCAGCTAAAATATGATGTTTCCCAATATCCCTTGCAACTCCGTGACACAGTTATATTCAATCAAATGTTCGTGAAACTGTGATCCTTCTGAGAAAGCCCTTTCAAGAGTGCATATTTCACAGGAACATACATTCTTTTTGTTCTTTCTCTTCTGGGATGGGATAGAAATGCTGTTCTCAAGGCAGATTGGCCATGTAGAAGTCATGTGACAGCAATGAGAGGACAAAAGCCCCATAGTAAGAATAATGAGAGGAGCCTGGGTCTTTGATGGCACTATGAGGACAGCCTACCTCTGGATATTTTTACATAGAAAAATAAGCAACCATCTTGTTTAAGTCATTGTTGTTATGCTTTCTGATACTGGCAGCCTAAAACAACACTGACCAACACAGATGGTGACTGGGTATGGAAGGCTGAAAAAGGCTGTCAATGAAAAATTGACAAGTAGAGTTCATTTAGTCTGCAGAGGAGGGGACTAAATGGAAACCCACTCACCAGCATTAACTATCTGAAACACTGTTACATAAGAGAGACAGACTTTATCTCATGACTCCAGAGGGCAGAACGGGGCCTCATGGTAGAAGTTAAGGGAAGAAGATTGGACTCATCAAAGAAAGACTTGTCAGAGAGACAAAGCTACCTAAAAATAGAAACAGTTAAAGCATCACCACACAAGAAGTGGGGATTACACTGTTGGACCGAAATTTAAACCAGATGGGGACACTTAGCAGACCTACATTTCTATTTGCATTTCAGAACTTATCTATAAATTGGCAAACATTTCTGGAGTATCTGTTTTATTCCATATCTTCTGCAAATTTCAAAAAACATAAGGATTTAAAAATTGTGTCCTTATTGACCTTACTGTTTAGTAGCTGAGACATATGTATAAACAGATCACTTCGATAAAAATATTAAATGCTAAGATACAGATATTCACAAAGTAGAGAAGGGAATAAGTTTCCTTAAGATTGAGGTTTTTGGACTGGGGAGAAGTAGTATGATGAAAAAATAAAGGAGAAGGGAATTTCAGGCAAACAAATGGAATACACAGAGGCATCCTCTAGCAAAACAGAATGTTGTGTGTGAGGAAATCAGTGGCGCAGAAATACTGAGACATAAGTGCAGAGAATTGTAGCAGGAGAAGCAGCCACAGAAGGAGGTACAGGAGGATTATAGGGGGCTTTGCGTGCAGGCTGATGAAGCTAGACTTTATCCTATAAACAGTAGTTCCCTGACTTCCAAATTTCAAAGCAATACTTTTTAAAATGTGAAATGGACAGAGATTATTAATTTTGCCTTTTTCCAAGTCAGACTATTAAGAAAGCATTAGCCATTGTGTGCTTTAAATATAATTTCCTAATAGAGTATGTTTGCACCAAAAGAATAGAAAGAATATACTCTTTAGAACAAAACAGTGTTTTAGAAGAAGTAATTTGAAGTTTGTGTCAAGCTCATTTGTTCTATCTCAATTTTCTTCATATTGCCTAGAAAAACTCACCAGGGAGTTTTTACCAAAACTTTGGGGGTATAAAACATAGCAAATATTTATTATCTCTCCTGGTATGTGGGACAGGAATTTGGTGGCTCAGCTGGGCAGTTCTGGCTTCTGTCTCTCATGAGGAGGTTGCAGCCAAGTGGTGGCTGGGGCTAGGGTCATCTCAAGGGCGTTTTCACTTACATCTCCTACCAAGAATGAATAATGGCCACCAAAGATACTCAGATCTTTGTCCCCGGAATCTGTGAATTTAACTTACAAGACAAAAGAGACTTTGCAGGTATGATTAAATCAAAACTCTTAAAATGAGGGATTATTCTGGATTATCTAATTGGGTCCTAAATGCAATCACAAGTATAAAAGGGAGGCAGAAGGAGATTTGACATTGAAGAAGGAGGTAATGTGGCCCCTGAAGCAGGATGCCATGCTGCTGGCTTTCAAGGTGGAGTAAGGCACCACATGCCAGGGATTGCAGTTTTAGAAGGTGGAAAATGTGGCTATGCATGCTGGCTCATGCCTGTAATGCCAGCACTTTGGGAGGCCAAGGGAGGCAAATCATTTGAGGCCAGGAGCACGAGACCAGCCTGGGCAACATGGCAAAACCTCGTCTCTACTAAAAATACAAAAATTAGCTGGGTGAGATGGCACACACCTGTAATCCCAGTTACTTGGGAGGATGAAGCACAAGAATCACTTGAACCCAGGAAGCAGAGGCTGCAGTGAGCTGAGATCATGCCACTGCACTCCAGCTTGGGTGACAGAGGGAGACTGTCTCAGAAAAAAAAAAAAAAAGAAAGAAGCTGGAAAAGGCAAGGGAGCCTCCAGAGGGAGAAGGGCCCTGCTGACACATTGACTGAGGCCCAGTAAAACTAATTTCAGACTTCTCTCTCCAGAACTATATGAGCATAAGTGTGTATTGTTTTAAACCACAAATTTTTTGGTAATTTGTGACAGCAGCTATAAGAGAGCAATACAAATGAGAGGAATTAGACAGCTGGGGCTGGAACTGCGAGTGGGGCTCTTTAGACATCTCCCCCATTTCTGTGTGGTCTCTCCACATGGTATCTCCAGCAGGATGGCCTCTTGATAGCCAGGATTCTTACGTGGTGGCTTGAGTATGCAAAGGCACTTGTCCCCTAGGAACCAGGCAGAAGTTATTTTGATTTTTAAAAAGTTTGCTGTAAAAGTCGCAGAGCATCACTTCCAGCACATTCTATTCATTAGAAACAAGATAGTAAGTCTGGCCCACATTCGAAGGGAGGGGAATCAGACTTCACCTTTTTAAGTGAGGAGTGTTGAAGAATCTGCTGAGATATTTTAAAACTGCAATTATTAATACAGGCAGTTATTTAACTCTAGAAGCTTCAGTGCTTGACCTTTTATATTTGAGTCTATGATCCAACTCAAACCATCTTTTATGAATAGTGTGAGGTAGGGATCAGAGTTTATTTATTTTCGATATGAATATCTAATTGACTCAGTGTTATTTATTGATAAGAAATCCTTTTTTCTTTTTACAGCTCTAACTTGGTTAAAAAAAAAAAGGAGATGACTTTATATGTATGGGTCTGTTTTTGGACTCTTTATTCTCTTTTATTGCTCTATTTGCCTATCCTCATCCAATACCAATTACATTAGGGTTATAGTAAGTTTTAATATCTGGTTGTTTTAAGTTCTTTATCTTTGACTTCTTCAATATTGCCTTGGCCAGTCTAGGTCCTTTGAATGGAACTGACATTTTAACAATATTGTCTTACAATTCATGATATGTCTCTATGTTAATTTATATTTCTTTTAATTTCTTTCAGTATGGTTTTGTGGATTTTTTTTTGCATTTTTTCACTGGAATTATTGATACAGGAGCTAGATATAAATTATTTAGACAGACAGTGATGGTAAGAGAGTCTTCAGTAAGATTTCCTTTTAATAAAAAGCAGGACCCCAAATCATTTCTTTTCAAACAAAAAGCAGCCTGAAAAATCAAGCTGTGAGCACAGATAAGCAAGCTAAAAGCTTGCATAGGTAAATGCCTATAGAAAAGGGATACCTGGAAGCCAGGCATTTTCAACATGGAAGCTCCATCTTCCTTTCTCTTTGTCAATCATGTCTTCAGGAAACGAACAAGCAACATGGCACCAGCCAGGTAGACACCTCATCTGCATAATAAAAGATTAGGGTGGGATGGCCAGCTTCTTCGTGTGCTATACAAACAGCACACTTGGTCCACCCAATCTCTCATGCCCTATGTAAATCAGACACCGCCTCCTCAACTGGTCTATAAAACCCTGTGCATTTTACCATGGAACCAGAAGACACCCCTCAGGAGCCCCTCTCTCTCTTTAGGAGGGAGTGAGCTTTTCTCTTTTCTCTTGCCTATTAAACCACTGCTCTTAAACTCACTTCTTGTTTGTCTGTGTCCTTGATTTCCTTAGCATGAGATGATGAATCTCATGTATTTACCCCAGACAACGATGCCACTTCATTATCTCCAAATATTTCATCTTTTAAACACTATTGTGAATGATTTCCTAAATTTTATTTTTGATTATTTATTGATAGTAAACGGAAATACAATTTATTTTCATTGTATTAAGAAAATACACTTATTTATTCTAATGGCTCCTACATTGTTTTAGATTTTTAATATACACAATCATGCCATTTACCAAAAAAGATAGTTTTACTTTATATATCCCAATCTTCATACCTTTATTTCATTTTCTTTTCTTGCCTTATTGCACCAAGATTTTAGGCACAATGCTGAATAGAAGATGTGATAGAAGGCACCTTTTCCTTGGTTCTAACCACAAGAAAAAAAGTGTTCAATACTTCACCATACAGATGATGTTAAATTAAATATTTTCTTGACAAACTTTACCAGATTGAGGAATTTCTATTCTTACTTTACTGATTTTTAAGAACCTTGAACGAATATTACATTTTATTTAAAAATTCTTTGTCTATTGAAAGAAATCGTATTTTCCTTCTCTTTTGTTAATATGGTGATTTTCACTGATTGGTTTTTAAATATCAATCAATCTTGTATTCCTGGGGGAAAAAAGCTCATTTAATCATGTTATATATAACATATTTCATATGTAACAGGATTCAGCAATATTTACTTATACTTTGTTTAGGATTTTTGTGTTTATGAGGAATATCGACCTGTGGAAAGTGTTATATTCCTCTGTTCTCTGAATAATAATTGTATATTATTGCTGTTACTACTTTATTTTTTAAATTAAGGATTTTAGTCTTTTAACAGAAATTGGACTATTCATTATTTCTGTTTCTCCTTACTTTTCAGTTAGTCTATTCAGTTTGAGCTATTAAATTTATTGATGTAAAACTTTTCATAATATTCTTTTTTAAGATCTGTAAAGTTATCATTAGTTTTATTTTATATTTCTAATAATGTTATTTTTTGCTTTCTATTTTTTCTAAATTAATCTTGCTAGAAATAGATCTACTTTGAAAGTACAAACTTCTGATCTTGCCTATTTTTATTAACAATTTTGTGTTAGGTTTCTGTTTTACCATTTTCTACACTTATTTTTCTAAGTTCCTGTTACACTTTCTTTGAGTTTCATCTGATATTTTTTTTACAGAATTTTGAGATAAAATCTTGAGACTGACCATCGATTTTCTTTTCTAATATATTTTTATAGCTATAAATTTGTATTCTGAAATTTTCTAGTTATCTTTATGTTAATGGTTTCTAATTTAAGTACATTTTGGTCAGAGGATGCACTCAGACAAAAACTTTCCAAGAATTGCAGTTCTTGAAAATATATTAAGACTATTCTTGTGTCCCAGAATAGAATCCATTAATGTAAATGTTTCATGTGGATTTTTAAAATGAGCATTCTATAATTATTGTTTATAATGTTTTATCAAAATCAACTAGGCCCAATTTTTAATACTATTGTTCAAATTTTCTTTATCTTTGCTAATATCTTTTTCCTTATTCTATCAATTAGTGAAAAGTAATAAAATCCCCAACTATGATTGAGGGTTTTTTGTTGCTTTTTAAAGTTCTGTCAATTTTTGCTTTGTATATTTTAAGTCTTATTAATAAGTTTATATGAATTTAGAATAGTTATGCCTTCCTATTGACATTTTCCTTTTGTCATTTCTAGCATCATTCTACCCTGAAAATTTATTTTGTCTCATAAATCCATTACAGAGCGCTTTTGATGATTGTCTGTATACTGTGTCATTTTCTAACCTTTTATTTTAAATGTATTCCCATAAATTTATAGTATCTTTACTGTAAACAGCATTTGATTGGGTTTGGCTTTGTTCTGTTTTGTTTCCGTTCTCTAATAAACTTTGCCTTTTAGTTGGAATGTTTAGTGCTTTTACATTTAATGTTATTGATAGAGTTGGGTTTAAGTGCACTATCTTACTTTTTGTTTCTCTTCTCTGTTCTTTATTACTTCTTTTTTGACCTATATCAGATGAGTTAATTGTTCTTTGTTTCTATTTTTCTCATCTTTAGCTATTTAGTTTGCTATTGTTATATTAATTTTATAGTGACTACACCAGAGACATCAACTGCATAGCAGATTTGTAATGGTTAATTTAGCTTAGTGATTTTACCACTTTCTAATGGTAAAATAGAATATAGCAATTTAATGCCATTTAGCTCCCTATTGTCCTTTGAGCTAATGTCACATATTTTGACTTCAACATAAGTCATAAACTGCATAAAACTTTATTATTCATAATTTGGAAACTCTCAATATTCCTTTATATTTATCCAAATGTGTGCCATTTTCAGTACTTTTTAATTCTTCAATTTATTCCATGCTTCCATTTGGGATCATTTTTCTTTAGCATAAAAACTTCCTTCACTATTTTTTATTATGCATGTCAACTGATGACCAAATTGTTCTACTTTTATTTGCCTGAACACATTCCTTTAAAATTCCATCTTATTTTTAAAGACTTTCTTAAATCAGGAATAAAATTCTAAGTTGGCAGTATTTTTTGTGGGTTTTTTTTTTGTGTACTTCAAAAATGTCTTTTCCTAATTACTGACTTCCATAGTTTGTTTGTCTTCTGTTTTTTTAATCATATGTCACAAGTTGTGTATAAAATAATGTAGAAGCCCCAGATAATATTTTTCACCAATGAGTATTTCTTACTTCCTCTGTTAGGCAGAAAGTGTGAGCTACTGATCTCACCTATCTGATAAAGAACAGATTGGAGATATTGCTGAAAAAAATTCAGTTTCTCTTTAGTTTTTCTTGTTCCTTGGGAATTCCTGCTTCCCTAATCCCTATCTGGTGTTTTTTATGTGTTTGTTTGTTTGTTTTGAGAACTTGATGGATCTCCCATATTTCTACCCTGGAAGTTCCATCCTTTGGAGATTTGAACTGGAGTCTCTGGACTCCTACTTTTTACAGATTTTAAATCTGGCAAATATTATGAAGGGGACATGGTGCTTTTCCTAAGCACCATGAACTGCAGGAAATTCCACTAGGCCTTTCTGATCTGAAATCCTCCATGAATATGGCCCTCCAAGGCCATTGAAAGCCTGGTGGAATTTGTCTCCTCTACATTGAACATTCTTTTTTCCAAGATTCTGAGCTCTATTAGTTAGGTCCTGGCTTCAAATATGTTCAAAATATGTTAAGAGCATACCAATTACATGTTTCTTGCTGACCTTCTTCCTTCAGAGGAAGTTTTGTCTCCTCCACATCACAAAATTGAGGTAGATTTTACACAGCCTCTCTAGCATAGCCCTCTCCCTCTTGCAATGCCTAAGAACTCAATAAAGAACTGTGGGTAAAATTAGCCTTGTGATTGGGGCTTCTCTATTGTCTAGTTTGTTCTGCCAGCTCTGCTTGATATCCAAATGCTCTTCTTATTATTCTCATCTCTAGCAGAAGCCCTCTGCTTGTGCCAAGTCTGAGTCAGCCTAAACTCAAAATTATCACATGACTTCATGGAAGAAGATGACAGTCAGAAATTACTAACTTACTTAGGAATGAATTTTCCATCTCTGGAATTTTAGATGTCTAATTCTTGTTGATTTCAAAGCCTTTTGTATGATATTTGCAATGTATCCAGTATTTTATAGTGTTTGCAGAAGGAATGTTTACCTACTATTGCCCAATGCAACCACCCTACAGCAAAAGTACAGAGCTGGCGTTTTTAACCTACCTCTCTTAATAACTGATAGAACACAAAGACACAGACATTAAGAAGAATATAGAAATTTGAACAAAGCAATTTACATTTTATCTCATTTATATATAAATATTTTATATATATTTATTTACATATAGACGGCCTACACCGAACAGGTGTCAGATATTCAGGTAAAGAATATCTGCTCTTTTACTTGCTTATGGAACATTAAAAAAACCAACAGCATGCTAGGTTGTATAAACCATATCCCAGCATATTTCAAAGGATAAAGTTAAATGATATTTGTATGTTCTGTAATAAAGTTGGAATTACATTAACAATCAAGAAAAGATAACTAGAGGGAGATGAAGAGGAAAGTTGAGGCTTAGTATAAGAATTTGGTTTACTAACCAGTTTACCAGTCTCTTTGCCATTTCTTCTTGCATCTTAGACTTTCTTTCTGGTTTCAATTTCTTCCTTCAAATATGTTATTTAGAGTACCTTTAATAAGCCATTTATTGGTGGTGGGCTATTTCAGTTTTTATTTTTCTGAAAATGTCTTTATATTGCTATTTTAAGCGACAATGTAGCTTAGAATATAATTATTGGTTGATACTTCCAGCAAATTAAAGATATAATTCTACTGTTTCTTGGGTTTACTGTTACTAGTGAGAATTCTCCTGTTAAAATAATATGTTCTTTTAGATATTTTGCTCTCTCTGGTGCTTTTAAGATCTGATTGTGAAACAGGTTCACTCTGCACTGGTTACCAACTTGTCTAAATCCGGTAAGCCAGAACACATTTATATGTAACAAGTTACATGAAACAATTTTATTACTTACAACCAAGTAGCAGGGGACAACCAAAGCTGAAAATTCATTGTGAGTCGGTCCCCCAAGGTTCAGAATGCTGCACAGGGTGGATGGAGTCTTGACTGTGTGTGCCCACTTGCACTGCAGATGAGGGACCCTGAAAGGCAGCCCTTTGAGATTATGTTTCTGACAGTCACATGACTCACTCGGCTAGAGTATTGAAGAACTTCCTGTTCTATGAGAGGACTGGAATAAAGCCCAGGCTGTTATGGCCAGCTCCTCCTCATCTATGGCTATTTCATCTCAGCACATTCTACGGCTTTTATTGAGAATTATTAAAAGTAACGGCAAAAAACGCAGTTACTTTTGCACCAAGCTAATACATGCAAGAAAATGGGGAGTACTGGGCTGTTCAAGGCCACCTGGAGAATTGTCCCACACTCATTGTCTTTGGTGTTCTGAAATTGCACTGTGGTATGTCTAGTTGTAAACTGTGTTATGTCTCTTGAATCAGAATATTAATTTAATCAATTCTAAACAATTCTCAACATATATCTCATCAAACATTACCTCTTTCTCATTCTTCCTGATCTCATCTTCTAAAGGTAATTTGATGTACATTGTCTTTATTCTACTATCCATGTCTTAATTTCTGTTTCTTATTTCGTGTCCCTTTGAGGTTTTGTCCTGTTTTCTAGAAATTTCCTCAAACCAATCTGTCAGTTCTTTAATATTATCTTATCCCATTGAGGTCACCCATTAAATTTTAAATTTCAATGATAATGTATTTCATGTCTAGAAGTTCTTGTTCTATTTTTTATATTACTTTGCTTTTATAAATCTTTCTCCTTTTTCTATTTTTTCCCATAATTTATTAGGTATTTCAATATATCTGTTTCATGATCTGTAACAATTTCATTGTTATTGAATAATCTGATGATTTTTAAAATTTTTAATATATTATATTCTGTCATTGATTTGTTTTTGTTTAATCTTGATAATATCTAATTTATTTCCTATGATCTTTGTGATTATAAATTATGAGCTCCTGCTCATCTGTGATTCATATTTATGGGAGTTTTGAGCAGCCTGTGTTGAAGGCACACCTGTCAAAGAGTATTTGGATTGATTTTTCCCTGATACTATTGTTGCTCTCAAACAGTGTCACTGTTTTCCCCCATCTTTTCTTTTTTTTAATTACGCGAAAACATAACATAAAATTTACTATCGTAACCACTTCTGAGTGAACGGTTCAGTAGTATTAAGTATATTTACATTGTTGTGAAATCGATCTCCAAAATTTTTCATCTTGCAGAACTGAAACTCTATGCCAATTAAATAATTTATCTTCCCCCAATTCCCTCCTCAGCCCTGATAACCACCAATCTACTCTTTCTTTTTATGAATTTGACTACTTTAGATACTTTAAGTGGAATTATACTATATTTGTCTTTTTGTGAGTGGCTTATTTCCTTAGCATAATATTCTCAAGGTTCATCTGTATTGGAGCATGTGTCACAATTTTCCTCCGTTTTAGGCCGAATAATATTCTGTTATATGTATATATGTTATGTTTTCTTTATTCCATTCATTTATCAACACATGCTTGTGTTGCTTCCACCTCTTGGCTATTGTAAATAGTACTGGCACAAACATGGGTGTGCAAATAGTCACTTTCTCAGCCCGGGGTTTCTTAGGCCACTTAGGAAGTAAGAACTTCCAAGCGACCACGTTGGTAGTCACAAACTCTCTTTGGGGAATTTTTTCACCCAGAACTCAGGTATAATCTGGCAAGTTTCTGTTACACCCCTGCACCAAAAGATTAAACTTTTTTTCTAGTCCATCCTTTCTCTAGAGGTGTAAGTATCAAAAGTCTTAGATTGATATGTCATCATCACATTGAACCTCTACCAGGAGTGGTCTGACAGCTTTATCTCCTGTCTTTCTGTGCCAAAATAACAACAACAACAACAACAAAACATCGGCCAGGCGCAGTGGCTCAGGCCTGTAATCCCAGTACTTTGGGAGGCACAGGCGGGCAGATCACAAGGTCAAGAGATCAAGACCATCATGGCTAACATGGTGAAACTCTGTCTCTACTAAAAATACAAAAATTAGCCTAAGGTGGTGGGTGCCTGTAATCCCAGCTACTTGGGAGGCGGAGGCAGGAGAATCGCTTGAACCTGGGAGGCCGAGGTTGTGGCGAGCGGAGTTTGCGCCACTGCACTCCAGCCTGGCAACAGAGCGAGACTCTGTCTCAAAAAAAAAAAAAAAAAAATCTTGTTTTCCCAGGTTTACAATCAACTCCAGGTAATACTACTTCAGTTTTTTTAGCTTTGCTTTAATTTTCAGCATCTGGAGAATACCCTTACCTTCTTGGGAGCTCGGCTATGCATTTGAGAGGATGTTTGTTATTTTTCACCTATGTTTTTTAACAATAACTATTTTTCTTAATTTATTTCATATATATTAACTACCTCAAGACTATGCATAAGCTAATCACTTTTTGAATATTTAATAAGTTTTTCATGTATGCGTGATATATATACTACATTTCTATACATATAAGTTCTATTTTTTCAACTAGTAAGTTCTTATATTGCTCTGTCAATTCTGACATCGGTGGCATCAGTACCACAATAAAAATTTTTATTTTGTAGCTTTAGAGTATATTTCAATACCTGACAATTCCCTTGTTATTATTCTTTTTTTAGGTATTTTATTTGCTATTCTTTCTAGATGATTATCTCAGATAAACCATACCTCTCCTAACCATGTCCTAGTAATACACTAGATTGATAACTACTTATGTCACATGGAAAGTCACATATATTTTATTTTTTAAAACATCTACAGATATATACAGACCAAATTTTTAGAAGAATCTCTGTTGATCTACCCAGCTCTCAGATACCACCTTTCACTCCTTTCTTCTTTTGATATGAATCACTGTCCCCAAACCAAGTGCTCTTGCAATCTCATCCTTTTTATCAAAATGTGCCATTAAGAAAGAATCTGACCCAAATAATTTGTAATAGGCAACATGTTTCCTCTCCCAGTAGTAGCTGTGAGTTTTGCCTTAGCTCAAATAGTAGAATAAAAAGATTTACCCTCAAATATCATGTTAGTGAGTGAGAGAGATTCTTTCCCATTCTTGAATTTCTGGAAGCTTGGCTCCACTTTTCTGGTACATAAAGTACATTCCCACAGAATGCAGGCTTAAGCATGGCCATAAACATTTATTGTTATTATTCATCTGCCTGATTCTTCTTCCCTTTGCCATCTGGAGATTTGACTTCAAACTTCAGCTGAAAGAAAATTGTCCTCTGTATCCCTCTCGGATTCACCCTGATGCCAGGGCTGCTCATGTGGGATCACATTGTACAGCCATGGACATGTGAGTGCTGTTTTGCAGCTGCAGGCTGCACCCAGACTAGGACCATCCATGGACCTCTCCTCTCCCTCAGTGCCCACCTGGTACACAATCAGTCTTCCTACTCCTTTTGTCAACTACCATAGAAGATTGTAATGCTAATAACATAATCTATTCCCAAATATTTTAGTACAAGAGGAAATGAAAGAAGAAAGGAAAAATTACTTCCATATTAAAAAAAAAAAAAAACTATGGGGAAAGAGATCCAGTGGAAGATACTAGTCTAAGTGGACTTCCTAGACAATTATACCTAAGGTGATTTTGAAAGTTCACTGGGCAAAGATAGTAGCTGAATCTGTTCAGCAGCATCCCATGAATGCTTAAGAAATTATGTGAATGAGCGCTTCCTGTGACCTTTAGAACTCAAGGAAAAAGATTGCAGAAGCATCAACATTTTTCAGTGGTTCCAAAATAATTCATTTATGCTGTGAATTGGTGCTTCTGTGTACCTAGATTGACCGGTATTTGATAGACTGTCTTGATATCCATTAAAAGACAAATTATGTTTATTAAATGGGGTAGTTATCACAGGATTTCAACTCTTTGGCCTCATATTTTCTTCCCAACAAAATAACCTCCACTTTTGAGAAGACAGCCTTCTATTTCATCACTTTTTCTTTATAACTTTTAATATCCATGAAAGGAAAGACAAACTTTATATTTGAACAATTTCTTTTTTAAAAAATGATACAATTTATCAAAAGCATTTTAAGCAAGTCCAAACCATGTATTATATAGATAAGACTACATAAAAATATGTGACTTGTTCAGGGCACAGAGCAGAGCTTTAACCTGATGTATCCTTTTCCACGTCTTCATCTGTGCTGCATTATGCTGACCCTGTTAATTTTCTCTGATGGTTTCCAGGAGGCTGCTTAATGAACTGCCACTCTATTTTCACTTAAAATCCTTATGTTTTGTAGTTGTCTTAAAATAATTCATTTGAGATTATATTTTATCTATAAGATATATAAACAGTAATATTTTAAAAGCAGGCATCAAAATGTGAATATTAAAATTCACATATTCCCATATAGTTTTGCCTT
>NW_026652279.1:87357164-87543902 GCF_009828535.3 Hylobates moloch
CAAGCAGTGTGCAAGGGTTCAATTTCTCCATATCTTTGCCAACACTTGTTATCATAAGATTCAGCTGTTTAAAAGTGTGTGACGCCCTCTCTCTTTCTTGCTCCTGCTCTGGCCATGGCACCTCCTTTGCCTTCCACCATGATTGTTAAGTTTCCTGAAGCCTCCCCAGAAGCCAAGCAGATGCCAGCATCATGCTTCCTGTACAGCCTGCAGAACCATGAGCCAATTAAACCTCTTTTCTTCATAATTTATAAATTATCCAATCTCAGGTATTTCTTTATAGTAATGTGAGAATGAACTAATACAGAGGGCTACTATCAAAAAGGAAAAGAAGACAAAATAAAATAACAAGTGTTGGCAAAGATATGGAGAAATTGAACCCTTGTGCACTGCTTGTGGGAGCGTAAAATGGTACAATCACTATAGAAAATAGTATGGCAGTTCCTCAAAAAATTACAGATAGAATTACGATTTGATCTAGCAATTCCACTTCTGGGCATATGCCCTAAAAAATTGAAGGCAGGGACACAAACAGGTATCTGTACATCTATGCTCATAACATCATTATTCATAATAACTGAAAGGTGGAAATAAATGCCTATTGACAAATCAATGAAAAAAAAGTATTATAGGCCAGGCATGGTGCTGAGCGAGACTCCATCTCAAAAAAAAATTGTTGTGATGATTAGTATTGGTCATGGACTGTGGATAGATTCTTTCTGTTTGGGTACAGTGGCATGTGGTTTGGAGATATGAGTTGCTACAATTCACTGCAATGGTTCCTGAACAGGAGAATTCATGCATCGGCTGATGTTTTCTGGCTTCTGGGACTAACCGTGCCTTACCAAATATCAAGAATGGAAATAAGGAAGTGGACCAAGGTGTAACTTAAGACTGCCAGCAGCTGACTGAGGCTAGACTAGAAGGACAGAGAAAACCCTGTTAGTCAAAATACAGGGAAAGTGTAGACTAAAATATTGGAGCCACCAAAAAAAAGGTCTAAGATGGAGTTTTGCAAAGACTGGGAAGACGCTGAAAGAAGTGGGAAATGATAAGCATACTTTGGTCCTAAATGAGTATGTCAGTCAGACTTAGTTCGGGAGGATAATCATCCTTGCTTGGCATAAAATTTCAAGTCTCAGGCAGATGAGTTAATCAGGGTTGAAAGGTTCACACCACTAATATCGTTTGTTTCTATGTTCCCTGTTTGGATTGCGATAAATCTGTGACTATCACTGAGTTTATGAATTGGTAAAGGTGACTAACGTTGACAGGGTCTGTAAAGTAAGTCTACTGACTTCTACAGCTCATGTCAGTTCTAAGTAGCAAAAGAAAACTCAGAGCAACTGCAATCATTTTCCTAGTGTCATTAGGTCAATAATATTAGTTTTGAACAGCCTTCCAAACATGCAGTTCACAGAGAACCTTTGGGATTGGGACAGCGGATCGGAGGAGATGAGGTGGAGAAAAGTGCCTATGCTCATCCCTACTGTCTTGACTTTCAGGAGAAATTTGGTGGAAGCTGAAATTGGGCAAGCGATATGAGAAATGTGATTCCACTTTTTGTCAAAATCTCACCTCTGTTTTATGTCAATGAGAAACAGATGCATGTTAACAAAGCTCTCTTTGAAAATAAAAATATTTCCTATAGCTTAGTTGAAAATTTTGTGAAAAAGTGGTTAGGTTGATGGCCCATCTTGGGGTCCTCTGGACATTATACCTTATCTGCTGTGTTGTACCAAAGAAAAGTCAAAATATGATTTATGTTCCAGAACAACTCGGGAGGAATTATTATTTTTTTGTGTCAAAGTACTCCAAGGCGGCCGGGCGTGGTGGCTCACGCCTGTAATCCCAGCACTTTGGGAGGCCGAGGCGGGTGGATCACGAGGTCAGGAGATTGAGACCATCCTGGCTAACACGGTGAAACCCCGTCTCTACTAAAAAAATACAAAAAATTAGCCGGGCGCGGTGGCGGGCGCCTGTAGTCCCAGCTACTCAGGAGGCTGAGGCAGGAAAATGGCGTGAACCCAGGAGGCAGAGCTTGCAGTGAGCCGAGATAGCGCCACTGCACTCTGGCCTGGGCAAAAGAGCAAGATTCTGTCTCAAAAAAAAAAAAAAAAAAAAAAAAAGTACTCCAAGGCAAAGGTGATAACAAATATCAAAAATAAATGATTTGATGAAGAGCTATGTTTGATTACAACCGTGCTTGGCATGTACATATTAACAGCTATTTGTAAATATACTCACTGCAGTATTTTAAGGACTGTTAGCATGCTCTTAATTCTACCTTCTTCTGTTGGGCACAGAGTACGTCCCAAAACTTGGAGAAGAGAGGGTTTTTTACCCATGTTGGAGGATGTTATGATTTCAAATTTTCAGATCTACCCACCGTATGATTCCAACTACTCATCTCTACTAGGCAACATAGAGTGAATAAAAGTAAGAACAGGGGTCAGAAACATTCCCAGTTTGCATTCTAACTCTGTCACTTAAGAGGTGTGTAAACTTGGGCAAGTTACTTAGCCTTTTCCATCTTTTTTTTTTTTTTTTGAGATGGAGTCTCGCTCTGTTGCCCAGGCTGGAGTGCAGTGACGTGATCTCGGCTCACTGCAAGCTCCGCCTACTGAGTTCACGCCATTCTCCTGCGTCAGCCTCCTGAGTAGCTAGGACTACAGGTGCCCGCCACCACGCCCAGCTAATTTTTTTGTATTTTTAGTAGAAACGGGGTTTCACTGTGTTAGCCAGGATGGTCTCGATCTCCTGATCTCGTGATCTGCCCCCCTCAGCCTCCCAAAGTACTGGGATTACAGGCGTGAGCCACCATTTTCATCTTTAATTGTTTATATAATGATAGTTTGCTGTGCTGTTTCATGATAATGCACAGAGTGCCTAGTACATAGTAGATGTTCAATAAATGTAGTAACCTTCTTTTATTGTTTTGTTAAGTTTAGGAGTATATATTCACCCAGTCTTTCATTCTACAAATACCTGTTAATATATACATGCCAAGCATTGTTGTAATGAAACATAGCTCTTCATCAAATCATTTATTTTCGATATTTGTTATCACCTTTGCCTTGAAGTACTTTGACACAAAAAATAATAATTCCTCCCGAGTTGTTCTGGAACATAAATAAGTTACCTGGTATTTATAATATTTACAATATTCATAGCTTAACATTAAGTATGTACAGTCTATGTAAATAGGATGAAGAGTACATAAATTGAAACACCAGTTTTACAATGCAACAAAAATAAAATCCCTCTGAGGACTAACAAATTCAAATGAATGTTGCTGGACAAGTCTTATTTTTATATAGAATGTAATACAGTTAGTCTATTATAATAATTAACTACCAAGACAAATTATAGAGTTGATCTTGGGCCCACTGGGAACTCATTCCACCCTAAAAAAAAATATTGATTTGAAATTCTTTAAACATTTTTATTTAGAATTTTATAGATCTACTATATTTAGATCTGGGAATGTATGTATGGTGGGAAAAGTCTTGGGTGATTGTCTACACAGATTTTCTTCTATAACTGGTATATTTTAGGACCAGAGTTCTAATAAAGGATTGATAAATACTGATTACTGAAATGTTCTGACTATCATCCTCTGTTCTCAAAAGCTAAATTATGGATAAAATAAGCATGAGAAAAAGGCTAATTTTAAAACTAATTGTCCAGAAAATTTTCTCACTGTGGTTAGGACATATTTAATAAATCACATTCTCCTTATTTAAACTGGATTAGCAAATACTGAATTAAACAGAAGAACATAAACATATGTCTTCAAGACAACTGAAACTATAATTTTGTAAGAATATTCTAAATCTTTATGGGTTGGGTTTCTTAAGTAGTCATTTAATTCTTATAGTTTTGATACTTTTTTGTATTTTCCTGGGAGAGATAAACAAGTATATATGTATGTATGTTTTCTAATTCTGAATAATCACACTATACTAAGTCTATCTTGCTTATAAATAGAGATAAAATGTTTGCCAACCTGGCTTTGAATCATGTAGATTTTTGAATAGACTTTATTTTTTAGAACAGTTTCAAGTTTACAGAAAAATTAAGTGGAAAATACAGAGTTCCTATATACCCTTCTCTTTCTGCTGCCCTCCACAATACTGCTCATTTCCTCTATTATTAACATCTTTTATTCGTGTGGTACATTTATTAAAATTGATGAGACAATATTGATACATAATTAACTAAAAGTCCATAGTTCATATTAAGGTTCATCCTGTGTCGTGTGTTCTGTGGGTTTTGACAAATATATTATGTACCCACCATTATGGTATTGTACAAAATAGCTTCACCTTCCTAAAAATGCCCTCTCCATTCACTTATTCATCCCTCCTTCCCTCCCCACTAAGCCCATGGCAACCACTGATCTATTTATTATGTCCATAATTTTGCCTTTTTCAGAATGTTACATAGTTGGAATCATATGGTGTGTAGCCTTTCCAGATCGCCTTTTTTTCACTCGGTAGTATGTATTTAAGGTTCCTCCATGACTTTTTGTGGATTGATAATCATTGAATAATTTTCCATTGTGTGAATTTACCATAGTTTATTAATTCACCTACTGAAGGACATCTTAGTTGCTTCCAAGTTTTGGTAATTCTGAATAAATCTGCTATAAATACTCACATGCAGTTTTTTGTGTAAATATAAGTTTTCAGTTCATTTGGGTTAATGCCAAGGAGTGCTACTGCAGGATCTTATATTAACAGTATGTTTAGTTATGTGAGAAATTGTCAAACTGTATTCCCAAGCAGCTATACCATTTTGCATTTCCATCGGCAATGAATGAGACCACTTGTTACTCTACATCATTGTCACATTCAGTGTTGTGTTTGTGATTTTAGTCATTCTAATAGATGTGTAGTGGCATTTCATTATTGTTTTAACTTGCAGTTTTCTAAAGATATATGATGTTGGCAATTTCTCATGTATTTATTGGCCATCTGCATGTTTTCTTTAATGAGGTGTCTGTTCAGATTTTTCCCCATTTTAAATTGAGTTGTTTTCTTATTGTTCAGCTTTAAGAGGTTTTTTTGTATATTTTGTATACCAGCCCTTTATCAGATATGTTTATCTATAATATATAAATTATATATATATGATATTTCAATAGCTTTTTGAGTATAAGTGGTTTTTGGTTACATAGACGAATTATACAGTAGTGAAATCTGAGATTTTAGTGCACCTGTCACCCTAGTTGTGTACATTGTACTCGATATATAGATTTTTATCCATCACCTTCCTTCTGAGTCTCCAATGTCCATTATACCACCCTGCATAGTTTTGTGTACCTATAGCTTAGCTCCCACCTATACGTGAGAACATACAGTATTTACTTTTGCACTCCTGAGTCACTTCACTTAAAATAATGGCCTCCAGCTCCACCCAAGTTGCTACAAAAGACATTATTTTGTTCTTTCGTGGCTGAGTAGTATTCCATGTGTATATATACCACATTTTCTTTATCCACTGATTGATGGGCACTTAGGTTGATTTCACATCTTTGCAATTGTGAACTATACTGTGATAAACATACACATGCAGGTGTCTTTTTGACATAATTATTTATTTTCCTCTGAATAGATACAACTAAAAGTAATTCTACCATTTGACCTGGCAATCCCACTACTGAGTGTCTATTCAGAGGAAAATAAATAATTATGTCAAAAAGACACCTGCATGTGTATGTTTATCGCAGTATAGTTCACAATTGCAAAGATGTGAAATCAACCTAAGTGCCCATCAGTCAGTGGATAAAGAAAATGTGGTATATACTTTGAGAAATCTCCATACTATTTTCCAGAGAGGTTGTACTTGTTTACATTCCTCCCAGCAATTTATAAGCATTCCCTCTTCACCACATCCACACCAACATCTATTGTTTTTTTGATTTGTTGATAATGACCATTCTGGCTGGAGTAAGGTGGTATCTCATTGTGGTTTTAGTTTGCATTTCCCTGATGATTACTGATGCTGAGCATTTTTTCATATTCTTCTTGGCTATTTATATATCTTCTTTTGAGAATTGTCTATTCATGTCATTTACCCACTTTTTGATGAGACTATTTGTTTTTTCTTGCTGATTTGTTTGAGTTCCTTGTAGATTCTGGATATTAGTCCTTTGTCAGGTGCATAGTTTGCAAATATTTTCTCTCATTGTGGGTTGTCTGTTTACTCTGATGATTATTTCTTTTGCTGTGCAGAAGCTTTTTAGTTTAATTAGGTCCTATTTCCTTATTTTTGCTTTCATTGAATTTGATTTTGGGGTCTTAATCATAAATTCTTTGCCTAGGCCAGCGTCCAAAGGAGTTTTTTCTAGGTTTTCTTACAGAATTTTTTATGGTTTCACGTCTTAAATTTGAGTTGATTTTTGTCATATGGTGAGAGAGAGAGGGATCCAGTTTCATTCTTCTACATGTGGCTATCCAGTTTTCTCAGCACCATTAATTGAATAGGGTGTCCTTTTCCTAATTTATGTGCTCATATGCTTTGTCAAAGATCAGTTGGGTATATTTGACTTTATTTCTAGATTCTATATTCTATTCCATTGATCTATGTATCTACTTTTATACCAATACCATGCCGTTTTGGTTACTGTAGCCTTGTAGTATAATTTGAAGTCTAGTAATGTGATGCCTCCAGATTTGTTCTTTTGTTTAGGATTGCTCTGGCTATTGAAGCTCTTTTTCTATTCCATATGAATTTTAGGATTATTTTCTTCTAATTCTGTGAAAAATGATGTTGGTATTTTAATAGTAATAGTACTGAATCTGTAGATTGCTTTGGGAAGTATGGTCGTTTTTTATGATATTGATTCTTCCAATCCATGAGCAAGGGATGTATTTCCATTTGTTTGTGTCATCTGTGATTTATTTCAGCAGTGTTTTGTAGTTCTCCTTGTAGAGACCTTTATGTGCTTTTCAAAGATTTTTTTGTCTTGTCTTTTCATTATCTTAACAGCATCTTTCACAAAACGGAAGTTTTGAATTTTTAATGAAGTTCAACTACCAATTTTTCTTTCATGGATTTTGCTTTGGCTTTGTATCTAAAAAGTCATCATCAAATCCAAGGTTACCCAGGTTTTATCCTATGTTATTTTCTAGGAGTTTTATGGGTTTGCATTTTCCATTGAGGGCTATAATCCTTTTTAGATTAATTTTTGTGAAAGATGCAAGGTCCGTGTCTAGATTCATTATTTTGCATGCAGATGTCCAGCATCATTTGTTGAAAAGACTGTCCTTCCTCCATTGAATTGTCTTCACTCTTGTCAAAGATCAGTTGGCTATATATGTGTGGGTCTATTTCTGGGCTCTCTATTCCAGAGTTCATTTTGTTAGAAATAACTCCTATTATTCATTAGCTTTTACTTCATAGCATTATTGGTTATTAATAATTCTGTTAATCTTTTCATTCAGATAAAATTTACATACAGGAAAAGGCAGATGCCTTCCCTTTTTAATACCAGATAATACTTGATTTTTTGAGTGCAACAATGTGAAAGAATGGAATTTTATACTATGCTATTTATAGCTGAGGGAAAACCTTTTAAACAGTGAAGGCCTGTCTTAAAGTGAACTTATTTCTCTGTAGAGTAGAGGTGGTTGCCATCATGATTATCAGCAACACGATAAAACACGATGTAGTTGGATTCCACTAAATTTAGTTTGAATCCAAGTTCTGTGCTGCACAAATCTGTAGTACGTTATGAAAATCACTGAATCAAGAATAAGTTTGTGCAGTAAAGACATGGACATAATTAGGCATACTAATTAGGATTGTAGTAATGATTAAATGATAAAAATGTTTTTAAAAGGACTTTTGTGAAATGTGAAATCCTAAATAAATGTTAGGTCTTGTGTTTATTGAATCATAAAACTTGAAGGGAGTTTTTTAAAGATCAGTGCATTCTGCTGTCACCAGACAGCTAGTGACTTTAAACCGGAAACTAAAGCATTAAGTTATTAAAATCACTGAGAATGCCTTTATAAAGACTTCCAAGGAAGAGGATTTTACAAAATTTTATCAAACTGTATTAAGGTCTGTTACTATGAACATACCTTATTATATGGTTTTAAAATGTCTAATTAAATATTGTAATATTTCTAATTAAAATCCCTCACACTGTATTATTTTTATCCTATCTATCTTTAGTGAAAAAACTAAGTTTCCTCTCAAATTTTGTAACTGAGAAGAAGAATATTTGGGGAATAAATTACTGAGATGGGCATGTGGATGACTGATATGTGGTTTTTGTTTTTCTTATTGAGAAAATTAGCCAATCAAAGGCAGATTAATTTATTAGTTATCAGCCTTCAAGAGAGAAGCATTAAGCTGGGCATGGTGGCTCACACCTGTAATCTCAACACTTTGGGAGGCTGAGACAGGAAGATTGCTTGAGCCCAGAAGTTTGAGACCAGACTGGGCAATGTAGCAAGACTTTGTCTCTATTAAAAAAAAAAATTACAAGTAGCTGGGCATGGTGGCACACTGCTGTAGTCCCAGCTACTTGGGAGGCTGAGGCAGAAGAATTGCTTGAGCCCAGGAGTTCAAGGCTGCAGTGAGTTATGACGGAGCGACTGCACAGCAGCCTGGGTGACAGAGTAAGACCTTGTTTTTTTTTAAAAAAAAAAAAAAAAAAAAAAAGGGCAGAACCAACAGTAATTTTAAAAATATTTAAACCCAAAATAGCCAATTGGTGTAGAAACTGTGTTTCCTTAACTGGCCTAATTGTATTAATCCACTAGTTCATTAATTCATTCAACAAAGAGTTAATGAGTAATATTGCTCCCTATAAAGCTCCCTCTGGGCTAGTTGTGGTAGTAAAATCAAAATAAATTGAAAAAGATGTGTCACCTCAAGGTCTTTGCAGTTAGAGTCCCATATAGTTTTTTTTGTTTGTTTTTACTACAGCTTATATACATTACATATAATTTCTGAACATTAGGCGAGTGTCTGGCAGAGAGGGAGAGAGGCATTGCAAATTTCTTGTACATTAGTCTGTACAAAAAATATCGCAGACTGGGTAATTTATAAAGAAAAAGAGGCTTATTTAGCTCACAGTTCTGCAGGCTGAGTTCAATGGCATAGCCCTGGTTTATCTTGAGGGCTTTTGTGTGGTGTCACAGAGACCAAAGGGGAAGCACACAGGAGCAAAGAAGAGGAAACCTGAGCGGTGTCCTGGCTTTACAGCAACTCACTCTCAAGGAAACTCATCTATTCCCCTAAGAACTAATCCAGTCTCACAAGAGTGAGAACTCATTCACTGCTGCAAGAACAGCAGCAAGCCACTCATGGGGGATCTGACCATACAACCTAAACACCTCTCATAGGCCCCACCTCCCAACATCACCACACCAGAAATCAAGTTTCAATATGAGTTTTGGTGAAAACAACCATATCCAAACCATAGCACTTGGCCGTTTCTATGTCTATTTATTCTTTTCCCTTTCCCCACAAAATGTAAAATTTGGCCAATGTGGGCAGGATATCTGAAAATTGATGAAGTCATTTACATGGTAAAATAATTTGTCCAAATTATATTTTAGACAATTATATTTTAGATAAATTATATCATGATCTTTGGGGCTCATTTTTACATATTATAGGCATATATGACTATATTTAAAATATGTAGGTATGGCCGGGCACAGTAGTTCAAGCCTGTAATCCCAGCACTTTGGGAGGCTGAGGCAGGCAGGTTACAAGGTCAGGAGTTGGAGACCAGTCTGACCAACATGGTGAAATCCCCGTCTCTACTAAAAATACAAAAATTAGCCAGGTATGGTGGCGTGTGCCTGTAATCCCAGCTCCTCAGGAGGCTGGGGCAGGAGAAGCACTTGAACCTGAGAGGCAGAGGTTGCAGTGAGCTGAGATTGCACCTCTGCACTCCAGCTGGGCAAAAGAGTGAGATTCTGTCTCAAAAAAAAAAAAAAAATGTAGGTGTATATATCATCACTGTGAAACTGATTTTAGGTTGAGAGTCTAACAACAAATTATGCTATTTAAGTCTGCATCCCTAGTAAGTAAACAATTCAAGCAAGTTGTGGACACATTTCAACTATATTTTGTCTCTTTTTCATTTATTTTCCCATATTTCTTCTTCTTCCAAGATAGGATCTTGTTCTGTTACCCAGACTAGACTGTAGTGGCATGATCATGGCTCACTGCAGCCTCGACATCCCAGACAGTAGTGATTCTCCCTCCTCAGCCTCCCAGGTAGCTGGGACTACAGGAGCCTGTCACCACACCCGGCTAATTTTATTTATTTATTTATTTTGTAACGACAGGGTCCCAGTATGTACCCCAGGCTGGTCTCGAACTCCTGGGCTCAAGTAATCCTCCCACCTGGGCCTCCCAAAGTTTTAGGATTACAGGCATGAGCCTGACCTATTTTCTCATATCTCTAAATCCAGTGGGGAAAACTTTTTTTAGTCAATCTAATTTGAAAGTACCTATAATATGATAAATACTAGAAATAGTCTAATTGATGTCTAAATCTCCAAAATCCTCCCCATGAGATGATCCATACTTTCACTTACTGTGTTCTCTTATGTGTTAAAAAGTTTGTCGATTTTTATATTCCACATCAATATAACAAACTTGATGGCAGTTTAGGAAGAATAACATTTACTATTGAAGATGTACTCTTACAGTGCTTCACGCTAATTATAGATTTCTGCAGCATACAATGAAGCAAGACACATCCACATCTCCTCACACTCAGCGCCCCTATACACCTCTCTTCCATTGCTTTCCAAACTTCTGTCATTATTTTAGGCAAGGTTCATGATTTTTGTCACACTCCTGTATCATCTATACTACTGTTCATTTTTTAAGGACAAGCTTCAAGCTTTCTTTTTAACTTTATCTTCAGCTAGTAACTCTGAAATCATAGTTTTATGTGCTATTTTTGAATATATTATAAAAATACCTGTAAAATTTTTGTTCATGTTCACCAGTGTACACAATATGTTCTGGGAATTAAATGCCTGAAGACAGGGTCACAGGATACTGGTGGTAAGATAAAGGTAACACCCAGCGAGAGGGTCCTATGAATCTAGATACTTCTTGAATCCAGTTTCCCCAGTTGAACAAAGGAACAAATAATCGATTTCTTTATAAAATTTAACACTATTATGAGATGATTTATAGATTTTCTGCTTATACTCCCTGGAACATTCTCTGCCTGAATGCCTATTTACTTTAAAACATCTACCAACAAAATCTTAATATCTGTCATCATAATATAGTCTGATTGTTATCAGAAATGCGCAGTGGATTTTCAGGAAAACTAGGTGTTCTTGTACACCCAAGTGTAAGGTTTTGAGCCATGTAATTTGTGTTATCTGTCTAGTCCACCAGGATCCCTAGCCTTATGGAGACTTTAATAATATTGTTACATATTTTATAATGGAATAAATACTTTCATATTTTGCATATATACAGCATCAATACAATGGTGCATGGGCCTCATACTTTTAAGATCTTTAAATAGATAGGTTGGCATGTATGATATCAGATACTTAACTAGAGAACATGTTTTCCATGGACTTCTAATTTTTATGTGAATCCAAATAGTAACACTTTTTTCTATATAGATATCAATTATAATTTATATTTTTAATGTTTATAGTGTATCAGCTGAGATGTTTTCTTAGGTAAATGCATTATCTAGACATCTCAATAGTTGTCTGGGGCTACAGTAGTCTAGACTGTTCCCGTAATTAGGGAAGGAACCCACATCACCATCACCTTTCACGTAGGGCCCTAAAGGATCACATTTTAACTTGTGAAAGAGATCAGAGGCCACCAAGCCATGATTTCTTAATTGTTATAATAAAGTAGAAATAAGACGTATATCCTGGGTCATGCTGTGCATTAAAGTTGTCCCTTGATGTCCGTGGGGAACTGGTTTTAGGATCCCCTACACATACAAAATACTGAAGTCTCTTATATTAAATGGCCTAGTATTTTCATTCAACCTATGTGCATCCTTCCATATACTTTAAAACATCTCCAGGTTATTTATGATACCTAATATAATGCCTATACATCACTTAATTCTTGTGGATTCAACATAATACTTGGTGTGTATCCAGTTCCGTTTTTGCTTTTTGTAACTTTGTGGAACTATTTTTCTGAACATTTTTATGGTTGGTTGAATCCATGGAGGTGGAACCCCTTGGATACAGAGGGCTGGCTGCATTTAGAACATAGTATAAAAGATATTTGAAAAAATAGTTTGTGTTCCAATGCCATTTGAAAACGTTAGTTGCATTTGATAAAAGAAACACTTCAAACAAATTAAAAGCGTTTGAGTAATGAACAAGTCATGGATTGGGCAGCCTCCAAGCCAGAGCAGGCTCAGAGTCTCCAGTGCAGCCATGTGGTGGAAGAAGATTTATGGACAGAAAAAGGAAAGTGACATACGGAAAATGAAAGTGAGGTACAGAAACAGCTGGATTGATTACATCTTGGTGTTTGCCTTATTTGAACATGGTTCGAACAGTTGGCTACATTTGATTGGCCAAAACTCAGTGATTGGCACAAGTGTAGGCTACAGTCTGTTTACACCTCCACTTGTTATAATTCACCATGTACAGAGAAAAGTTTAGGTTGAACTCAAAATATGTAAGGAGGCAACTTTAGGCATTTAATGCATTATAAGTAAGAAACTTGATTTAACGCATTATAAGTAAGAAATTCTGGTACCTGGAAAGGAAAAGGGAGACTAGGGACAGTTGATGGTTGACGATTAGGATGCTACTATGCAGGCAGAAAACAAGAAATCTTGCAGGTGCTTGCTTATTGAAGCAAATATATAGTTCTTTATCTCTGTTTCTGGTGTTCAATTTAATTAATATTTACCAGGCTTTGTTGTTTCCCACATACTGCTAACTTAAGGTCCTCAGGACATTGGCCTAGCAAATTCCCTGGTTAATTCTTTCACAGCTATCCTTGCAGTGGGGTTTTCTCAGTACCTCCTCTGCTCTGAGAAGCCCACACACTCTTGAGTCCCAGAAGAGACATGGTTTCAGGTCCTCTTAAATATTCTTCACTTCATAGCATCCAGTTATACATATAGTCAAACAGCAAGCAGTTATTTCTGTGACTGGCAGGCACCTGGTACAAAGCAGGCTACATCTCATTCCTGGACCCTGCATAGCACACTCACCTCTTGGAAAGAAGGACAGGATATTGAGCCTGCTCTCCTTCATTAGAAACTGTTCAAGTTTCTTTATCTGATGAACTTGAATATAGAATATAGAATAACTGCTGGCAAGGCAATGATGGGGAAAGAGTGTGGCCTTGCAGGCTCAGAAGACTCAGAAGTATGGACCAAGTCCCTTCCAACACTCTCACTCTTAGACTTGAGGATTTGAGTTATGTAACTAATATATAGCATAAGGTATGCAGAAAAATACAGGCATTATAAATAGCTACTGCATTTAATTTTTAACTATCTACACACTAGATATTTTGTTCTCAGAAGCAAAATAAATAAACTCAAAATAAGTTGAATTGAGATACTAATTTTATGGATTGAAAGACCTTCGTTTACTTTGTGAGGAGTTCCTCACTTTGATAATTGTGACAGGGCACAGCATGAATTAAGTTGCCAGGCCAACTTAAAATAAAGGTAATTCTACTTGTCATTCTCAAACAAATGAAATTCATTGTGATGGAATCTCAGTTCTTTGGAGAGCAGGAGATGTCTTCCCCTCAGGAGTCTGACACATGCCCAGTAAATTCAAAACGTGCACAGGAGGAGCCATCAGACACCAGACTGGGAATTTCTGCCAATCCATAGGACTAGAGTCTTTACCAAAGGATTTCTCCTCAAGGATACCCAAGGTGCAGTGTGATGCCTCCAACTCTCAGGATACCTGATGGTATGAACATGGGAGTACTTGAGGATAATATTCATATTTCCTCCCTCAAGCCTTATCCTTCTGTATATCTTTCAAATCAGAACTTCAGAGAAAAATCCAAAACATATCATAAGCAAAAATCCAACACAATATTTTTTTCTAACCTTGACTAAATAGCCTTTGCTGTTGGTAGAGAACTCCATATGTGTGACATGACAGACGCTTCATTTGATCAGTCTGGAAAAGAGTGAAACAGTGATGCTTTTGCACAGCTGCCCCTCCGTTAAACGCATCTAAACCTCAGTCAGGAGCTTTCTTCCAAAGTGAGCAAACTGTCTGTGGACTAACAAAGAAGAAAGATTTGCATTACCAAGACAGTCTCAGTAAACAGGTTGGAAGTAAACCAGAAAAGAGCAAAACTGAACAAAAAGTAATCCACCTAGTAGTGAGTTGTTAGCGAATTACAGTAGGAATGATCCTTATAAATGTTCCAATGATGATTCCTATGCATTTCCAGTTTAAATATAATGCTCTTGCCAAGAAAAGTAAGGGTTAAAAGTTCATTAGTGAATCTTTGAATGGGGGTCAAATGGGTAACATAAATTACAAAGTTTAAATCATCTATGAGTGTCCTGGTATGTTCAAAATTTTGCTTATTAATATCCAAAGCATAAATGGTATGACTACACAACTGATAGAAAAATCAAATCCCCAAATAATCTAACTTATGCATAAGAATGAGTAGCTAGTTTTTAGAGATTCTGACTTCCTCCCCCATGCTCTTTCATAGATGCCTTTATTAATACACAGTGGCACATGGAAGCTCAGCTTTAAATGGGTCAGATGAGAAACAGTATTCATTACTTTAAACTGGATGTACTTAGAATATAGCCACACACTGATATTTCCCTTTGGATCATAATTTTTTTTTGTATTTCATTAGTTTTTGTGGTACAGATGGCTTTTGGTTACGTGGATAATAAGTTCTTTAGTGGTGATTTCTAAGATTTTAGTGCACCGGTCACCCAAGCAGTGTACACTGTACCCAATATGTGGTCTTTTATCCCTCATCCTCCTCCCACTCTTCTCCCCAAGTCCCCAAAGTCCATTATATCATTCTCATGCCTTTGCTGGTTAGTAAATTTTTAACACGAACAAGCATAATTCTCCTTATTCATTTTATTTTATCTATACCTTAAGCTATTGATCAAAGGGAAAATTAATATTTCTGTCTGAAAGTTAATAATCTACTCTGTTACCATTTCATCATAACAATAAGTCAAAAAAGTCAATCAATTACAATTTAAATTAATAATGAAATATTAGTGTAATTACCACTTCCTAACTGATGCGGGTCTTTTTTTTAACTTTCTTTCTTCTGATTGAGATGTTACCTCTATATGCAGAAGATTTCTTTCTGCTCACTTTCACCTCATTTAACATCTTTTCCCTTTAACTTTAAGCCCTAATTATTATATAAGATTATTAAATCCTTAAAATTTCTTAAAGATTGATCTCACAATTGAACATAAAAACCCTCCTCTAATTACAGATTATTTACTTATTTATTTGGAATAGAGCATTTAGCCCAGGCAAGGGGTTAGATAAGGCTTACTGCAGATGAGTTTTTCTTGTTAATTTACATAAGGTCTTCATGTTACAATGGTTACGTATTTTTACAGCTCATATTCAATATTGCCAAACTGCTCTTCGAAGTATTCAACCAATCTACATTTTTATCAACAAGGTATGAGTAGGAGGTAGCCCTGAAATTTACAGTCCTTATTGCTTTTTCACAAAGAATAACATAGTATAATATCATATACAAGATTATTTGATATCTCTAAACTAGCCATTTAACAGACCATGCATATAAATTAATATCTTCCCACTTCAATACTTAAATTTTCTAGACATAAGCTTAAGTAAACTCTGCCTTGGTGTTATTTGCACTCAGATCGGAATGGCCAGTCTACCCACTGAGAAGTTCTCCTATGAGTCTTCTCCTGTACTGTCATATTTGTGAAGCCACTTTTTAAGAGGGTAATGGTTACTGGTAGTTTAAAAAAGTATAAGTTTTCTATAGGAAAACTCAGTTGTCTAGCTTACTATGTCATTAGAATAATTCTGTCCAATATAAAGCTCAAATGTATAAGCCTACTTTGAATTTGATGTACACATATAGTTAGTAAATCTTTCTGAAATGTAGGTTAACAAATCTCTCTTGGATAAATACATAGCTAAATGTAAATTCTATAAATTATGTTGAGGCCTTATAAATATACTGAATAAATAACTTTATACCTTTAGTGTGTTCACTGTTTAATCCCCTGTTTATAACCTGGGACTTTCTGATATAATCAACAACCCAAGAAACTAATTCTTAATTATTTAGTGTCCAATGGCAGGCAGAAGCCCTATGCAGTTAGGGAACATCATGGTAACAACACTGGATTAGATGTCAAGTGAAATTAAATTGATAGCTTACCTCTGTTACTACACTATTTCTCCTAAATATTTGATATCCCTGGGACAGATATATTTAAGAGACTCTTTAGAGCTCTTCCTTCCAGCATTTTGTTAACAAATAATTGCCACAGGAGAATGCTAAGTATCTTACAGAATTTTACAAAAGTCATTTGACCCAAGTAGGCTAAGTAGTACCACATCAGGGTACTCAAGCATCATGAGCATTTCCTAAGTTGATTCCAGGTCTTCCATACCTGTTTGCTACCTCTCCACAAGTCCAAGCACACTGGTGACTTTAGTGTCTTTATCTTGATTTACTGTAACTACCAAAGCAAGATAGCAGTAGTCCCTGTAGAAATACACATGGTGATGAAAGGATTTACAGTGCAGAATAAGAAGGAACTACTTCTCAGCGATAATGCCTGTTTGGCAGAGTAAACTTAATTCTCCTGTTATTTTCTCCTCAACACCTAATCCTTTAAAATATATTGACTATTAATTTAAACAACAGAAAAAAATCCCTAGATACCATTATCCATAAAAACAATCTCTTCATTTTCTAAAGAAGAAAAGCAAACCCACAAACACTTTGTTATTAATGGTGACATATGGCCCAGTGAAGTCCCAAATCATTTACATACAGACTTCTAAGGGACGCATCAGTGGCTATAATGGAGGAACTTCTGGCATGAAATGGGCAAACAGCATTTTGATCCAGCTATTTTGACATGGAGATGTTTTGAATTAAAACATCTTAAAATTTTTTTAATTTGCTTTTAAATTAAAATTACATGCTTAAAATTACAAGTGTTTCAATAAGTATACTGACATAGATGAATTTTTGTGGAAAAGGTATATTCCAGAGTGAATTTCATTAAATGAATTTAATTACTAGATGAATTGTCTATTCAATGCACTTGAACCATTTTCACTTTTTGTTCACCTTCATTTTTATCTATCTAAAATGCTCCAATGCTATCATTTTTCTGTAAATTAAATAGGGGTTTGATTCATGGAAAACTTTTTGCCCATATCAAGTTTTATCAATTATAGACAAGAATTATCAACTACAATTCTACCATTATAAATGTGTATGTTTGGCCATTAATTATATGAAATTTCATTGTATATGATCTAAATAGTACCAAGCTTTGATTCTTCTGTCAATCTGTGTTCCACAACAAATGACACCTTGTTACTGTTTTAGTTGGTATAAGTTCTATTTTGTGTTTATTACTTTTACTAAGATCTGATTTTCCTTGGGCCACTGTTGTTTTCACAAAGACGTCATGATTCTTTACTGTCCTCTCTAGGTAAAATTCAGCCATTGTAAGTTTTATTTTGTTGTTTGTTATTTCTATCAGAATATTTGTAATGAATTTTAGACAAAAAAGTTGGGCCTTTGTATTTATTTATTGGAGCAAAGGGTATTTGAGGTGAGTGTGAGTACCTAGTAGGGTCAAAGCATTCTGCTTTAGCAATACGTATTTAAACCAGGACCAAGCAAAGCTTCAACAAAGCTTTGGAGAAAGGCTGATGAGTTGGGTAAAGCACAAGAATTGCACTATGGGAATATTAGAAGAGCATGCTGTGACTTGTTTAAGGTGTAGAGGAGTAAGAAATTACTGAACCATCAAATTAGACAACTGGAAAGAACTGAAAACTGAAGCCAAAATACAATTATTTAGTATGCATGCTAGAACCTATGTAATATAGTAAGTGATGGCAGGCCTGCTGTAAGCTAGATGAAATAGGAAACTGACTATGGAAGGATGGAATTTAGACACAGCAAGGATCACACAGTAATAGCCTGCACCTGAGAGCAGTGATCCCCGTACTGCCTAATTCTATAAAAGATTTGCAACTGGGAATCTAGGTTTCTCTGACTTACCAAATTTCTCACTTCTCTCTAATAGATTTCAAGAGGCATGGGAAGCTGGCTGTCTATTCACTGTGTCCTTGATCACGTGATCTTTTACACTTCTTTTTGCCGGTTTCACAAAAATGAAAATCAGAAAAGCTTTAAAAGATGAGAGAGTATGTTTACCATAGGATGAAGTACTATGATTGTAATGAAAGGGAAAAGTCCTTGCTTATACAGGTTCTTCACAAGTGCCAGAAACTATGCTAGAAGGTAGACTTGTACAGAAAACTAGACTTTGTCTCTGAGTCTCAGGCAGTTAGAGATATAAATAAAGCAGTTCCTTCTTATCAATGGTGCATACATTCCAAGATCCCCAGTGGATGCCTGAAACCACAGATAGTACCAACCCCTAAATATACTATGTTTTCTTCCTATATGTACATACCCATGATAAAGTTTAATTTGTAAATTAGGCAGAGTAAGAGATAACCAACAGTAACTAATAATAAAACAGAATAATTATAACAATCCTGCATACTATGTGAATGTGGCCTCTCCAAATATTTTATTGTACTGTACTCACCCTTTTCCTTGTGATGATTTGAGAAGATAAAATGCTGATGTAATGAGATGAAGTGAGGTGAATGTCACAAGCATCATAAGATAGCATTTAACACTTATGAATTGTTTATTTCTGGAATTCCTCATTTAATATTTTTGAACAATGATTGACCACAGGTAACTGAAACTGTGGAAAGTGAAACTACAGATAAGGGGAAAGCTAGTGGATTAAGTTATTTTACAGATATAGGTAGAAGTGCTTTAAAAGCATAAAGGAGAAAGTAATTAATTAGGCTTGGGAAAGCTTTCCAAAGAAGGTGACATTGATTTCAACCTTGAAGGATGAATAAGTAGGAAGGTGTTCCTTAGAGTAGGAAGAGAATAGCCCTAGGATATGTTGGATCAAGTTCCTGGCCATTGGCTGATGTTAATGCCAGTAATCATGCCCTTCTGTGAGATATGTTTCTTACCTGTTTGGAGGCAGAGTCCTGGGCAAGGTGAGTGATCTGTATGAGCCTATAGGTAATTGATGTTCTTCTCTCAACTTATGGATTAGAAGGCCCAAATTATCCATCAAAATGGTATGGAAAGGTCACAAAATCCATGGTAAATTTGCTTTCCTTCAGGTTTACCAGTGTAGCCCTCTATTTAAAGTTGCCAAATATATTACACATTTTATCAAAATACATATTTTTTCTTTTTAAATTGATTTATATTTTATTAACACATAGTTGTAGATGTTTTTGCAGTGTATGTGAAAATTTGATATATTCATATCATCAAATTTGGGTAATTGAGATATTTATCACCTTAAATATTTGTCTTTTCTTTACTCTAGAAACATTCAAATTGTTCTCTCCTAGCTCTTTAGAAATGTACAATTGATTAATATTAACTGTAGTCACTGTACTGATATTTGTGCCCATTAATCAATCAATCTTCATTTTTCCCCCTCCCTCTACACTTCCTGGCCTCTGGTAAGCTCCAATCACTCTCTATCTTCATGAAATCCACATCTTTTTAAGCTCCCATATGTAAGTGAGAACCTGCAATAGTCATCTTTTTGTGCCTAGCTAATTTCACTAAACATAACGACTTCTGGTTCCAGCCATGGTGCTGAAAATGACAGGATTTCTTTTTTTTCTTTTTTTTTTTTTTTGAGATAGAGTCTCTGTCCAGACTGGAGTGCAGTGGCATGACCTCGGCTCACTGCAACCTCCACCTCCCGGGTTCAAGCCATTCTCCTGCCTCAGCCTCCCAAGTAGCTGGGACTATAGGCGTGTGTCACCATGCCCGGCTAATTTTTTGTATTTTTAGTAGAGACAGGGTTTCACCGTGTTAGCCAGGATGGTCTCGATCTCCTGACGTCATGATCCACCCGCTTCAGCCTCCCAAAGTGCTGGGATTACAGGCGTGAGCCACCTCGCCCAGCTGGATTTCATTCTTTTTAAGGCTGAATAATGTTCCTTTTGTAGGTATACATTTTCTTTCTCCATTCATTCATTGATGGACACTTAGGTTGATTCCATATTTTGGCTGTTGTGACTAGTGCTGGAGTAAACATGGAGTGTAGATATCTCTTTGATAAGTTGATTTTTCTTTTGGATACACATCCAGTAGTGAAACTACATATGGTAGTTCTGTTTTTAGCTTTTGGATAAACCTCCATAGTCCTTTCATAGTGACTCTACTAATTTACATTCCTACCAACAGTACACATGGTTCCCCTTTCTCCATACCTCACCAGCATCCATTTTTCGCTGTCTTTTTGATAAAACCATCAAAACTGGGATAACATGATATCTCCTTGTTTTTGATTAGTATTTCTCGGATGATTAGCGATGTTGAGCATTTTAAAATACACCTATTGGCCATTTGTATATCTTATTTTGATACATGTCTGTTCAGATCTTTTCCTTTTTTTTTTTTGAAATGGAGTCGCACTCTGTCGCCAGGCTGGAGTGCAATGGCATGATCTCTGTTCACCACAACCTCTGCCTCCTGGGTTCAAGTGATTCTTTCACCTCAGCCTCCCGAGTAGCTGGGATTACAGGTGCACACCACCACACTCGGCTAATTTTGTATTTTTGTAGAGACAGGGTTTCACCATGTTGGCCAGGCTGGTATGGAACTCCTGATCTCAGGTGATCTGCCTGCCTCGGCCTCCCAAAGTGCCGGGATTATAGGCATGAGCCACAGTGCCCAGCCATGCCCTTTTTAAATCAGATTTTTCGTGTGTGTGCTACTAAGTTGTTTGAGCTCCTTATATATTCTGGTTACTTATCCCTTGTTGATGGATAGTCCGCAAATATTTTCTCTCATTCTGTAGGTTGTCTCTTCACTTTGATTCTTTCCTTTGCTGTGCAAAAGCTTTTAGGCTGGATGCAATCCCATTTGCCTATTTTTGCTTTTGTTGCCTGTGCTTTTGATGTCTCATACAAAAATGTTTTGCCCAGACTAATGTCCTGAAGCATTTCCCCAAAGTTTTCTTTGAGGAGTTTCATAGCATCAGGCTTATATTTGAGTCTTTTATACATTTTTATTTGATATTGGTACATGGTGAAAGATGGGGTCTAGTTTCATTATTTTGTATATGGTTATCCAGTTTTCCCAGCACAATTTACTGTGGAGACTGTCCTTTCGCCATTGTATGTTTTGGTGCTTTTGTTGAAAATGAGTTGGCTCTAAATGCGTGGATTTATATCTGGGTCCTCTATTCTGTTCCATTGGTCTATGTATCTGTTTTTATACCACTACCATGCTGATTTGGTTACTATAGCTTTATAGTCTATTTTGAAGTCAAGGTAGTGGGTTGCCTCCAGCATTGTTCTTTTTGCTCAGACTTGCTTTGGCTATATGGGGTCTTTGGTGGTTCCATATACATTTTATGATTTTTTTTCTATTTCTGTGAAGAATATCACTGGTATTTTGATAGGGGTTGAATTGGATCTGTGAGCTGCTTGTCATAACAATATTAATTCTTCAAATTCATAAGCATGGAATATCTTTTCATTTTTTTGTGCCCTCTTCAATTTCGTTCATCAGTGTTTTATAGTTTTCCCTGTAGAGATCTTTCACATCTTTGATTCAATTGATTCCTAGGTAACTTATATCATTTGAGGCCAAAAGCAACAAATCTAATTTTTAAAAATCAAACCTTAATAAAAATTACCTTAGCAATATCTTACTACATTAATTCTTAGATCCTCCAACAGCTTATGCTAAACATAATTTTACGTTGGTGGCAAGGGTTTCTTTGGTTGTTTGGCTGTTTTTTGTTTCCCCCTCAACTAATGCTAGGAAGTTGTCTGTAATATATATAATTTTGCTTTTAATTATTAATTGATATTTTAACATTTTATATAGCATATTTGTAAAAATGTTTTTAATCAACCAATTTAGGTAAGGTCATTCTTTTCCCCCAAAATGACCACCGTTTTGCTATATACACTATTTATTTGACAAACATAGATTGAGGACCTACTTGGTACTCTAGGGCATATGAAGATGAATAAGACAGGGCCCCTAGACTTTAGAATATTTAGTGGTATGTACATTATTTATTTGAACCTATTTAGAAAATATGCGAAGTTAAAAACATATATATAAATTACCATATAATTTCAGATGAGAAACGGACTTATTATTGTTTGTGGGGGAGTTCAGGAAGGTTTCCTGAAGGAAGTGTCATATGACCTGAGCTTAAGTGTTAGACATTGAACATGGGGGAATGGAAGTTATTCTAGGCAAAGAGAAAAATGTGAGGAAAGTCATATAGGTACAAAGATGTAGGCAGCCAGATTGGAGAATCAACAGAAGTTAAGTCCTTTGAGGACACGGCCATAAAGAAAATTATGGATGATAGAAATAAACTGTTCTAGTTTTTTTAAAGGCAGTAAATAGCTAAAATAAATGTGAAGATTTGACTTTGGATCTTGTAAATTTTGATCCCATATCTTCAAATATTACTACACCATATACATTCAAACAATATTTACAATGGATCTATATCTCACATGAAAAAGGGGGCATTTAAATGATGTTCAGAATCAACCAAGTAACATTCAAGAATATAACTCATTCACTATCCTCAGCAATGGAGATGTTATCTCAGATATGAATATTTTGAAAAACCTGAAGTGAAATAAGCTGCCAAATTTTAAAAAAGATAACCAGTTCTTTCAGGCTAAGAAAACTGAAGGCCAAAATGTGTTACTTTTTACTTGCGGCTACAGTTTAAGCAGAAAGAAATGACAGCACATTAATCATATTATGTAGTAAAATAATGGCCCTAGGGTGGGGTCATTATAAATGACGACATCTTTGGAACTGTTTGACTAATGCTGTAAATTATCTCTGTGCTGTACTAAGTGTTAGAGTGTAATATTTTTTATATCTCTGGATTGCAAGGGATTAGCAATACCTTTACAAAGCAACTAATTTAGGAAGATTTAAAATGAAGAGCAGACTGAAGTTATTCATGGCTGTTCATGGTATTAAACTTGATACACTGGCAGAGGCAGTAAAGAATTTCAGGCAAGTACACTGGCACAGATCTTTAAAATCCAATTTGTAACACATATCTAAAGACACAAAGATATTTTTTAAAAAGACAAGAAATGCGATAGAGGAAATGAAACATTTCTAAGTAACACAATTAGAAAGTAAGAAGATAGACTATTTCTAAAAGTGATCACAGGGATTATAGAGTCTATCAAGGAAAAACATCTTCAATTTGGAAGTAAATAGTTGCAGAATGAAAATAATAAAAATTCAAGCAAATAATTTTTATTAGTGTGACCATAAAAACTCCATGTTTTTTGTAAAAATTTTAAGCCCTAGAACAAATCCTATAGACTTGTGTTTTCTTTTTTTTAACCAAAATCAACAATGTTCTGGATTTCCTCTTCATGCAAGGCTAACATCTATCTGTTAGAAATCCAGAATAAAAAATAAAAATCATTCCAAGTTATTTGGATTAATACTTTTATAAGCTTATGAATTTTTATAGCAAACTAAGAGAAATGAAAAGGTTAAAGAGGTAACACAGACAAGATTCTTACACATTTTTACTGCAATGCTGGCAACAGTGGTCTCTGAGAGATATAACACCTTTATAAAGCTTAGTAATGCCAACACTGAAGGCATTTAAAAAATATGCCATCATCAGTCCAAAGAATGTAAGTTGGCTGGCTATTGTCAACAGATTGCAGAATAAAGAGAGATGGAAATAAACCAAACACAAGATTGCATTTAATTATGTGAGGTGTTACTTGAAGGGCTCTGATTTTGTGTGCCTGCAAATCCTTTCAGTTTAACCAAAGCATAACAACAAATACCTGAAACTTACCTGAAAATATCACTGACTTTGAAATATTTTTAAATTAAAGATGGGCAATGAGATGTTTTAAGAATGTAAAAATGGTGGATAACTTGTGTGCTTACAAATGAATTTTTAAGTTATGTATTCTGAAAGGTGGTTTTCTCTGCTCTGTTGCTGCCAAAACCCATTCAAATTCATTTTGCAACAATGTTTACGATGCTGAAACGGCTCCTTTATTGTGACCCACGGGATGCAAGACTGACTATGTACACTGTCTAGATTTTGAGGTGGCATTTCCTATGTCATTTTGCCATCCTAGATTCTGTTGATAAGGGGAAAAAATGAACCCAAGTTTTTCCCATTTTGAAGACTAATCCTTTTCCCTTTAAAATAATTTACTTCATTTTCTTAGGATATTATGCTTTCCAGCAGTCCATATAAGGACAGTTTAACTTTTTAAAAAGTTTAAACTTACAACCTATGTATTTAAGTTTTCAGACCAATTTGAAGTTCCACTAGATAAAAACAATCATTTAAAGGTAAGAACTAATGTTGCACTAATATTTAGTGTCCTGCTTGTAAGTATAAGACAATAGTGTGGGGTAGCTATGTGGACAGCCATAGGGAAAAAATACAAACCATCCTTAAAATATTACCTACCATGTCAGCAACAGTTTTTTTTATTTCATATTAAGCTCTCAGAACCTGAAAATCCAAATGTCTTAGCACAGCTGCTACACTACAAAATATCACAGACTAGATGGCTTAAACAACAGGCATAGATCTCATAGTTCCAGAGGCTGGGAAGTCCAAGATCAAGGTGCTAGCACATTTAGTTCTTGGTGAGGGCTCTCTTCCTGCCTTGCTGACTACTTCTTGCTGTATCTTCACATGGCAGAGAAGAAGCTCTAGTGTCTCTTTTCTTTTTTTGAGATGGAGTCTCACTCTGTTGCCCAGGCTGGAGTGCAGTGGCGTGATCTCAGCTCACTGCAACGTCCACCTCCTGGGTTCAACAGATTCTCTTGCCTCCACCTCCCAAGTAGCTGGGACTACAGGCGCATGCCACCACGCCCAGCTAATTTTTTGTATTTTTAGTAGATATGGGGTTTCACTATGTTGGCCAGGCTGATCTTGAACTCCTGACCTTGTGATCTACCCGCCTTGGCCTCCCAAAATGCTAGGAGTACAGGCATGAGCCACCAAGCTTGGCCTCTTCCTTTTCTTATAAGGACACTAATCTCATCATGGGGGATGTACCCTCACAACCTCATCTAAACCTCATTGCCTCCCAAAGACCCCAAGTCCTAATATCATCACATTGGGAGTTAGAGCTTCTATATATATGAATTTTGGAAAGACATCAATATTTAACACCAACTATATAAAGTTTGAGGTTCCCTTAATTTCTTTATTCTCCAACTTTATTCCAATTCTTTCAAGTCTGAGGTATATCTGAGTTTTATGTATTACATATAAATAGAACTTTTAGTTGAATAAAATAGGTGGTACTTTTGGGAAAACAAAACATAACATTATTAAAAACTCATTATAAATAAATGTAGCAGGTTAATGTAGTTTAGAAAATAATTACATAAAAGTATTAGTCTTCAAAAGCATTTTCCAAACTTTTCCTCTAATTTTTTGACACAGGGCAAATGAAGAAACTGAACAGTCTTTGCTAATCATTTGAATTTTTTGGGGGAAAACAGAGAATTCAAATGACAGATTTGTTAAAAATTGTAATATAAATCTGCCTATCTATGCCTAAAAACATGAAATTGAAAAGTCAACTATTCTTACTTTTAACACTGTATTGTCTTCAATTCTCAGGATATGTACTAATTTCCAGATGAGTGACTTGGTTAGAAAGGAATGACACTGAATCTGAGGATTACTGATGACAAAAAATAAAACTCTAATATTGGGAGAATTCTGTGCATGATAACAGCAGTAGCCTTATATTAGCAGACAGAGTACTACTATAATCATTTTATTATATTTGTCAGAATAAACATTTAGAATTATATGGGAGTCACTTCTTACTGTATTTATAACCATTTTCAGGCCCTAGGATAGCATAACAGAAAGTAGAAAGTGAGAACAATCAGTGAAACATTAGCTTCTGAGCAGTGTCAAAATTTTTGCCTCTTTTCCTAAAGAAAACTTAGTAATTCCTTTCTATTTCTTTCACTTCTTTCCTTCATTTTTTCTGTATCCTTCTTTCTTTCCCTTGTTTCTCTCTATCATACAGATAGGCTGGTATTTTTTTTTAATTTCAAAAAATAAATACAAATAGTTCAAAGCAAGCTGGGAAAAATACCTTACCAACAGGGCCATATTTTAAAAGAAAGTATATAAATGTGCTTTAGTAAAGATATTATTTTTAAATTTTATTTAACAAGCATTTATTTTCCCTAGTACTTTCTTGTTTTTAAAATATTGACTTATTTAACCTTAACCTGTGAGACAGATATCACTATTATCACCCCCAATTTATAGATAAGGAAACTGAGGCATAGAGAGGTATGTACCTTGCAGGTACCTTGCTCAGAGTCACAGAACAAGCAAGTGATGGAAAGAAAGATTATGAGTGAAAAAAACCTTGGGAGAATTTGGAAACTATTTTTTTCCTCTTAAAGTATTACTTTGTTTCTGTTCTATAAATGAGATTGTATTTCCACCTTTATTACAAAATAACTTTTTACTACATTTGGCTTTTTACAATCTTAAATGGTTTTTATTCTCATGAAATAGTTTATTGGTTTAAATGATATGGCGGCTTACTCCCTTGTGCTTCTCTGTCATTGCCCTTGAGAATGTTCTGATGCACAGAAAAGGAAACTCTCACAGCTATAATTTCAAGTTAGGGACCATGGTCATGCCAACATCTCGTTCTCCCTAAATTCTCTATGGCCTCTGAGGAAACCTTCTATAGGTATACCTTCCTGCCTCTTAGCAAGGGTTTATACTAAACTCCTGTCTCTTAGCAAGGACTTATACCTTGGCTTACTAAATGAGTGGTGGGAGTGGAAGAGAAAGGATTAAATCACTTCTACAAAGGTCTCACCCTTTCCAAAGTTTCCCATTCTGAGTTTTCAATAAGCAATAAAAACAGTTAAAAAATCATTTACAGAGCACCTTCTATGTAACACATACAGTGATAGTACTAGAAATATCAAGAGAAATAAGATACAATTACTGTCCTGCAGGAAATATGGCAAATAATGAAATACTAAATCTTAGGAAGAATGTAAATTCTTCATAAATTTCAAGAAAGTGAGCAATAATTTCCCTGAATAAGATCATTTAAAAACTAATGACTGCAAGATTTTTAAAAACGTATTTGTAGAATAACATGAAAATTCAAGAGGAGATTTTTTTCCCAGATTTATACAGGAGTATTATGCTACTTGGAAATAATACTTTCTTGGAAATCATCACAAGTCATTACATTGCCTGGGTGAAGTCTGAATTTAAAAAATCAAGTTCAATGTACGTAAGCTTCTAAAACAAAAGCAATACATTAGCCTAATTTTAAAGAAGAGAAGGAGGGAGAGAAGGAAGAGGGACTAGAAGAAGGAGAAGAAGTGGGGGGGGGGAACAATATTCTTTCAATCTAAGGGGTTAAAGGAGCAACAGTAAGGATTTCTTTACAGAACACTTCTTGTCTCTTGTGAATTTAGTACACTCAATGGTGCCCTACAGATTGAATGAGAGGTGGAATGATATCATCCAGCTAGGTACTATTTGATGAATCTGCTTTTTTCAAACTGGTGAATCACCAAATGGCTGCTTCAAGTAAAAAGTTGCATGCTTGACTAAACCTCATCTCTACAAAAAATACAAAAATTAGCCAGGCATGATGGTGTGTGCTTGTGGTCCCAGCTACTTGGGAGGCTGAGGTGGGAGGATCGCTTGAACCCAGGAGAAGCCAAGATCACACCACTGCACTCCAGCCTGGAAGACACAGTGAGACCCTGTCTCACACACACACACACACACACACAAAGTTGTATGCTTTCCTTACCAAAATGAATTAGGCCCTCCCTAAGTCTCTAATGCATTATTAGGAAGATAATTTAAACATGTGAGAGAAGTTGGTAATCCACCATAAATCCAGAATGTTTAAAATGATTTTTATAAAAGTAAGTTTTGGAATAGGAATAGAAATGTGAAAAGTAGGAGTAAGGAAAAGACAGTGGGCAGTGGCTTATGTCTGTAATCTCAATGCTTTGGGACACTAAGGTGGGAGGGCCACTTGAGGCCAGGAGTTTGAAACCAGCCTGGGCAACTTAGTGAGACCTCCATCTCTACAAAAAATAAAAAAGAATTAGCTGGGAAAGGTGGCGCCCCTGTGGTCTCAGTCACTCAGGAGCCTTGGGTGGAGGATTGCTTAAGCCCAAGAATTGGAGGCTGCAGTAAGCTAGAATCATGCCACTGCACTCCAGCCTAAGTGACAGAGTGAGACTCTGTCTCTTTAAAAAGAAATTTTAAAAAAGTGAGAAAGGAAAAGAAAAGAGAGGCGGGAAGGAAATGAACAAGCATTGAAAGCATTCTTCATGAATATCTGAACCCTATTATAAAAAAGAACAATTAAACATCATCTTGATTTTATTTTACCTTACCTTATGAATTTTTCCATAAGAAATCTAACGTACTGAAAGTCCATTACATTGTGCAAAATGCCAGTTTCAACAGTAAACATAACAGCGTTAACCTTTGTGTGTTCCTACTTTGCCAGTTCTTGCTTCACTAGCTATAAAGAGCCCTGTGTCTATGAAAGCTCCACAGCCATGGCTCTGTCATTTATTTTTCTGAAGAAGAAATATTATTATCTCCAAACCTGGGGCCTCAAGAATACCACATCAGACTATAAAAATGGGTCAGACTATAAAAATGGGTCTAATACTAACAAGAGATTGAACATCATAGAACAGTGGGCAAAGTCCATTTACCTAACTTATTTCATGTGATTCTCATAATTCTGATGTTAAGTACTAAGACCTTATTATCTCAAGTTTTTAAGTGAAATAATTGAAGTTTGTGGAGGATCAGGGACTTTTTTAGGTTCACTTAACTAGTGTCTAGCAGGACAATGCTCAACCAGTATTTCCTAACTCCAAGTTGTTTACTCTTTCCATTAGATCACCATCCATTCTCTCAAAAATCGAACTGAAGTTAGGTTGGACTACAGAGGAACGAACAGCTGTTTGGGATGATCAGCAGCTTAGAGAATAGCATTAGAACTTACAAGAATGTACCCAGGGTATTGAAATTTATAATAAAAACAAATCTCCCAATTACAAAATAATTTCAGAATAAAAAAGGTTTACACCTAATAAGGCCATTCTCTTCTTTCCCAAAACCTTCATGAAAAGTTAATGCAGACAGTTGGAGCCTTTTAGCTCCTCTGCTGGTCTGGCCTATGACTAAAAATAAGCCCTCTGCCCTGCAGAAGCTTTGTTGAAGCCCAGCAAGAGGTTAGAGAAATAGCAGACATGGGCTTAGCTGATCTGATGCTAGGCTAAGAGAAAAATCCAGGCTTAAGGTCTCTGATGTGAAAAAGAGGAATGGATTGAGAGGGCACCTAACACCTAGTTTCAGTTCAGATACTAACTAGTTACATATGACCTTAAACACATTTTGAAACCCTTTATGATTACTTCCTACATCCTTTCTTAGTTATCTCAGAACATGACCTAGTGCGGAGTTTCTGACACTGTGATCCTTAGACTACCAGCCTCGGAATCACCTGGGGGTGTTTGTTGTTAAATGCAGATTCCTGGGCCCTACACCCAGACCTACTAAACAAAAATGCCCTGAGATGAACCCAGGAAAACCAAGGTATGCTTTCAAAGTTTGCACACTTAAAATTTGCCAAACACTAGGAGGGCTTTTGAAATAAATTACACACAATTTTGATCCTAACCCCAACATTTACTGGAAAATTACCTCACCTTTATTCTGTGGAGTTTGCAGCCCCAAGCTTTTTCTTCTCAGTCACACTCAGCCAGCTCAACCTCTCTGGACCTCACTTTTCCAACCTCTAAAATGGGTATGACAACATTCAGCACATCGAGTGGATATGAAAAATAAATGAGATTGTGCATTTATATCTTCAATGGGCCTAACAATTTATAACACATAACAAATAATAAATATTAGGTAACTTTACTTTGTAATAACAGGCCTTAGCATAATGATAGCAGATATTTGATACTTACTATACATCATACCTGGCACATTCCATGTATTAATTCATATAACTATCATAATAATCCTATGAAGAAGGCACTATTATTATGCTCAGTTCCCCTAGAGAGGAAGAGTCTGAGGCATGGAAGGTTAGATAACTTGCATAGGGTCACACAGACAGTAGGTGATGGAGTCACAAGCCCTCTATGCGAATTAGCTACAAAATTGAGAATTTCTCTTTTAGAATCACTGCCACCATCACTGCCTTCAAGAAATACATGGCAGAGCTGCATCCCACTTAGAAGCTATGAAATTGGGGCCAGATTATTTTGATACATACCACATTTTGAGATACATTGCCAAATTAAGAGGCTAAAAAAATTACATCTCCTGAGTATTTAATGTTCCTCCCTATATAAGTATTATGCTATTTTAATTATTACAGCTTTAAAATATGGTTAAATATCTATTAGTATTGATTAGGCCAGATACCCGATGGTGAAGAGAAGATATAATTGAAATTCATAAACTCATGAAAGGGAGAGGCATTTAACATATTCACCAAACTCTAAGAATAATATAATGATTATGTTAAAAATAGAAATCTTTTTAAAAATTTGCTGTGAGTCCTGAAAACTAAACTATAAATTCTAAAATTTTGATATAATTATTGGGAAAATTTTAATTAAAATAATGCTTGCAGCCAGGCACGGTGGCTCACACCTGTAATCCCAGCACTTTGGGAGGCTGAGGCAGGTGGATTATGAGGTCAAGACATCGAGACCATCCTGGCCAACATGGTGAAACCCCGTCTCTACTAAAAATACAAAAATTAGACAGGCGTGGTGGTGGGTGCCTGTAGTCCCAGCTACTCGGGAGGCTGGGGCAGGAGAATCACTTGAGCCCTGGAGGCGAAGGTTGCAGTGAGCCAAGATCGCGCCACTACACTCCATCCTGGCCACAGAGTGAGACTCCATCTCAAAAAAAAAAAAAAAAAAAGTGCTTAGTTTTATAATTGCAAATAAATATTTAAAAATTCTACTCAAACTATGATCAAATACAAAATTACTATTAACATATTGGTATATTTCCCATTAATCTCCTCATGAAAAGTTATTTTTGTTTTGCTTATATACTTATATTCACACTATTTATATACGTTTACGTCCTATGTCATTTAACATAAAATTTATAAGCATTATTCCTTATAATCACATGCTACTTAAAATTACTTTAATAACTGCATAATATGCCTACTTCTGAGTTGTAAGTTAAACAACTACAACTATGATTATTTTGACTAATCTCCTACCTAGGTGTTTAGGTTGTTTCCAATTTTGTACATTTATGAATGAAACTGGAATTCATATTTGCCTCACCCAGTTTCAGGATTATTTCCATTAAAAAAATTCCCAGAAGTATAATTGCTAGATCAAATGCAACTCTTTATATCAATAAAAATTATTGAATTATCCATTTCAAAATGTTTGGCAATGTATTTTTAATATGTACTAAAAACAAAATGTTTAATTTCTTGAATATTTTGTTTAATCTTCTATTCCTATATCCATATTTTAGCTAGTACAGGATAGCTTTAAAATATGGTTCAGTGTCTACCATAGCCTGTGTAATTCATTTCTCTCCCTTTCAAAATATTCTGTGAATTTTTGTGTTTTTAATCTTCCAGATAAACTTTAGAATGATTTTAAGTCGGAAAATCAAACTTTCACTATGATTTTTACTAAAATTGTGTCAAATCTCTAATTTGGAGGTAAATGACATTTGGAAGTATTATTTTTGACATATGGAAACATAGTTTGTCTATTATTTATTTCTATTTTTAATTCTTTCAAAGCTTAATCACTTTTTATTCCTATAGGTCACAAATATTCCTCAGTAAAGGTATTCTTAAAGTTTTGTTGCTATAGTGAATGTGCTTCTCCTTTCATTCATTTCTTAACAGCTTTATTGAGGTATAATTTACATATAAAATTTATAGTTTAAGTATGTAATTCAATGATTATTTTAGGTAAATGAGTTGTTCACTTGCACCACAATCTAGTCTTAGAATGTTTCCATCACCACAAAACGATTTTACCTTCTGTTGGTGGTTTCTGATTTATCTGTTATAGTCAAAGAACATACTTAATGTGATTTTATTCCTTTTAAATATATTCAGATGTGTTTTATGTCCTAGAATATGGTCTATTTTGGAGGACAGTCTATGTGTGCTTGTGAGGAATGTGTATTCTGCTTTTGTTTGGTGGATAGAGGTCAGTTAGGTCTAGTCTACTGATTGTGTTGTGTAAGCGTTAAGTGATACAAAACATATCCTTGCTAATTTTATATCTACTTGTTCATCAGTTATCGAGATTGGGGTGTTGAAGTCTCCAATTATTATTATCTATATCTGTCTTCAGTTCTGTGATTTATTGCTCCATGTACTTGGGGAAATCTGAGGTATATATATAACTTTTCTATTTTCCTGTTGAATTAACCCCCTTATCATTATGAAATGTACTCTGTCTCAAGTATTTTATTTATTTTTGTCTCAAAGTGTATTTTGTCTAATATTAGTATATTGACTGAAGGTCTTTAATGGTTACTGTTTGTATGATGTATCATTTTCTTTTTTTTTTTTTGAGACAGAGTCTTGCGCTGTCGCCCAGGCTGGAGTGCAGTGGCGCAATCTTGGCTCACTGCATGCTCCGCCTCCCGGGTTCACGCCATTCTCCTGCCTCAGCCTCTCCGAGTAGCTGGGACTACAGGCGCCTGCCACCACGCCCGGCTAATTTTTTGTATTTTTAGTAGAGACGGGGTTTCACCGTGGTCTCGATCTCCTGACTTCGTGATCCACCCGCCTCGGCCTCCCAAAGTGCTGGGATTACAAGCGTGAGCCACCGCGCCTGGCCATGATGTATCATTTTCTATCCTTTTAACTTTCAGACTAAATTTTTGAATCTAAAGTGTGTCTCACGGCAACCTGTGGTGGCTCATGCCTATAATCCCAGCACATTGGGAGGCCAAGGTGGGTGGATCACCTGAGGTCAGGAGTTCAAGACCAGCCTGGCCAACATGGTAAAACTCTATCTCTATCAATAATACAAAAACGAGCCAGGTGTGGTGGTGGGCACCTGTAACCCCAGCTACTCAGGAGGATGAGGCAGGAGAATCACTTGAATCCAGGAGGTGGAGGTTGATTTGAGCCAAGATCCCGACACTGTACTCCAGCCTGGCTGACAGAGTGAGACTCTGTCTCAAAAAAAAAAAAAAAGAAAAAAAGAAAAAGCTTATCTCTTGTAGACAGCAGATAGTTGGATCTTGCTTTTCAAAATCCAGCCTGACAATCTCTGCCTTTTGGTTGCAGTATTTAATCTATTTACTCATAATGAAATTACATCTTAAGCATCCCTAATCTGAAAATCCAAAATTGAAATTCCCCCAAATCCAAAACTTTTTGAGTGCTGACATGAAGTCACAAGTTGAAAATTCCATACCTGACCTCATGTGATGGATCACAGTCAAAATGCAGATACACATTAAGTTAATGTCTCCAAAGAGACCCTCCCAGTCCCTTTCAGCTGTGAAGTATCTTTTCCACACATGCCCCAGATTTCCTCATGCAGGCACATCCACAAAGGGTAATAAAATGGCACATGTCAGGCAAGACACACCAATGGCAGGTTACCCGTGATGCCCTACATGAGGCCAAGACCTACATGCCTTACTCATTATGTTGTTTTGTTTTGCTTATTCTCTTCTCTGTGGTATGCTGTGGAAAACGTAAAAAGATCTGCAGATACCCTTATGAGTAACAGTAGTAAAGAAAAGAGGAAGCATTTATACTTATCTATAGCACAGAAAGTCAAGCTGTTGCAGAAACTGGATGGTGGCCTAAGTGGAAAATGTCTTATAGAACAGTATAGTGTTGGAGTGACCACCACATATGACCTGAAGAAAGAGAAGGATACATTGTTGAAGTTCTATGCTGAAAGTGATGAACAGAAGTTAATGAAAAATAGAAAAGCAATGCATGGAGTGAAATGAAGTCCTTGAATGTGTATTGAACGAATGGAACCATCAAGTGTCACAGCGAATATATGCCACTTAATGGTATGCTGAACATGAAACTTGCAAAGATCTGTCACGATGAACTGAAAATTGAAGGGAACTGTGAATATTCAACAGGCTAGTTGCAGAAATTTAAGAAAATGCACAGCGTTAAGGTTTTGAAGATTTGTAGTAATGAACCATTTCCTGATCATGAAGCAAGGGAGAAATTCACTGATGAGATTACCAAGGTCATCACTGATGAAAATCTGATACCAGGACAGGTCTGTAATGCTGATGAAACATCACTGTTTCGGCATTATTGCACCAGAAAAACGCTGACTACAGCTGGTGAGACAGCTTCAATAGGAATTAAGGATGCTAAGGACAGAGTAACTGTTCTGGGATGTGCTAATGCAGCAGGCATGCATAAAGGTAACGTTGCTATGATAGACAAAAGCTTACATCCTTGTTGTTTTCAAGGAGTAAATTTCTTACCAGTAAATTATTATGCTAACAAAAAGGCACAGAGCATCAGGGATATCTTTTCTGATTGGTTTCACAAACATTTGGTACTAGTGGCTCTTGCTTGCTGTAGGGAATCTGGACTGAATGATTAATGACTCCAAGATTTTGGTACTGCTTGATAAGGATTCTGCTCATCATCCAGCAGAAATTCTCATCAAAAATGTTTAGGTCATGTATTTTACCCTAATTGTGACTTCATTAATTGATTCATGTGACTAGGGTGTCCTTGGATCAATAAAGAATAAATATAAAAAGTTTCTTGATCAGCATGCTAGCAGCAGTGAACAGAGGCATGAGTGTGGAAAGTTTTCAAAAGGAGTTTAGCATGAAGAATGCCCATGTTTGGAATACAGTGACAAATACACAGTTGTGCATGCCTGGCACAACCTCTGGGCCATAACTATGTTCAGTAATGGTGATGAACAAGGTGGTGACTTTGAAGGTTTCTGTATGTCACATGAGAAAAAAAATGATGTCTGACCTCCATACATATACAAAAAAATATACCTTCAAAGTCTGGCAGTAAGATGGAAGAAACAGATGTCACATAAGTTTTTACCAGCAATAATGCAGCTCTAATTATTCATTCATTGATCCATGGGGAAATAGCCAAAATGTTTCTTAATCAAGGTGATTATGACAATAGTGATGATGAAGATGATGTTAACACTGTGGAAAAAGTGCCTATAGATGACATGGTGAAAATGTGTCATGGGCTTATTGAAGGACTATAGCAGTTTATTTAGTATCCCCAAATGGGTTAAAACATGGATTTTTAGATTTTAAAATGCTGGGCTTCACCCTCAGAGTTTCTCATTCAACAGATTTTGGTCAGGGGTCAAGAATGTGTATTTCTAACAAGTTTCCAGGTTATGTTGATATCATCCTGACCGAGTATACTTATTTTTATGAGAGAATGTGTATTACTTGATTTCAGTTTATTCTCAATTACACGAAAAATAAATGAGGACACTTAATATTTTGAAAACATAAGATGGTAGAATGTGTAGCTATAGCAACTCAGTAACCAAAAAAACTCAATACATTCTCCAAAGCAGAAATCAAGATGTCCTTTGCTGAACTGTATGAAGTTTTTGTGTTTTATTTTAATTAACCGACATGCTAAGGACAAACATTTTCTCGAACTTATCTGTTCTATAAATTGTTAACACATAAGTTTAAAAATATTTATATGGTAATAATTATCAGTCATCTTTTCTTTTGATTACTGACTGCTTTTGTGATTTAAAAAAGTACTTTTCTATCCAGAGATTAGATATTCACCAGCAATTTCCTGATTTTTGATTTTGTCTTTCTTTACATATATCACTGTGGTCTACCTAGAATTTATTTTGATGCATGTATATTTTACTCAATTTTTAACTAAAATAAATACAATTATTTTTATACAGAAAATTCTTTGGGCATACTATATTCAGGGCATTGCAGTAAATACTCTCAGTGTTTATAATTATCTTTGTAAGATGCATATTAGAACAGCAAACATTGTTGAATTCTCCAAGTTAGTTTTATTTTATAGCATGAGGTGGTATAATCTTAAGCATTCCTGGAAATATTTTAAAAAAAAATCACAAACGTACCACACATATCTAAAATCAAGTGTGCCAACTATATACCTTTGATGTTTCCTGAGAGTCCTGAGTTTGCAAAGTCTTACCTATATAGCAACATTCAACTGTGTACAATTTTGTGAATCAGGCATCACATTTTCCACACGAGTCCACTCCACAGAAATGGCTTCAGTCCATTTCATCAAACTGCTATGTTGTGTCAATAAGCTTTCTATGCACTATTCCACTTTTAAGAACTGATGGCCCTTGTACATTTGGGTTTTTTTCAACCAACAGTTGCATGCTAAGAACATCTTCCCAATTCTGTTAGAAGACTGAAGAGGAACTTGGTCAGTTTTTCAGCAGTCAGCCGTGTCCTCTTGTTCTCATTTCTGTTTTCTTCCTCCAAAAAAATCACTTGCCCTACCTTTGGCTCATTTATTTTTCTATGGTATATCACTGCCTAGTATTGGAGTTGTTTTAACTTTTTCCTTCACCTAGCATTACTTATCAACATGATAGTTACATTCCCAAAAACTATATTGTAAAAGAAAGCAGGGATGAAATATTTAAGACCTGATAGGAAAAGCAGGTTTAGGAGATCAGAGTTATAGTGAATCTAAAATAAAGGCTGATGGCTCATTAAATAAATCAACTAACGGCATTTTAAGTATTTTTAAATAGAAAAAATTGGCATTGTTCAATAACTAGTATTCCTTCTTCCTAACAAACTTTTTATTTCCTTAACCTACTAATCATCTAAGATTCTTATGAATATGTTTTTGCTTCTTGTAAACAAAAATTGTTAAGAAATATTTTTTCTTGGATCTTCATGAACAGTGCTTTTAAGTTTTATTATTCAATTATCTTATTTAGCTTAGGAAAATTGAAGAAGAAAATGCCAGTGCACTGTGATACAGTCTTAAAATCCTTCTAAATGCATTGTTTTATATTCACAAGAACTTAATGCCAAAGCATAAATGACCACAGCAGAACACTGCTCTACCCTAAAGCTTTCACATCCCAATTCCTTTCCTTTGGCTTATGTTGTCTCAGTTTTCTCTGTTTCTCTCAAGGTTACATTACAAAATTATCTATATACACTTGCTCTTCCATATATTTTACCTCTTCTTCTCAGGGCCCTATGTTTTGTTGTAATTTTAAAAATTATCTTCAAGAAAAATTACCCAATGTTTACAAACATAGTATCCTAAATTCCCACATTTGTGAAAAAAAGTACAAATATGTAAATACATATATGTAAAATTTTGTACAGTAGGAATGTTCATTGGGGAAACATTATTGAAACTGACACAAAGTGTTTAACAGAAATTTGCTTAAAGGGATCAAATTTCATCTGGCATAGGAACATATTTAAAACAGTGGGGTTGACACAATAGCTACATCTGTGTCACCCAGCCATCAAGGCTGACAAACTAAATCCAGTTGTTTAGTAAAGTTAATGACTAATTCTGAGCAATACATGGCCAAAAGAATAAGAAAACACTGTATCATAAGAGCTGAAAAACATCTACTGGGAAATGACTATTTTGTGAATACTTAAAAGCCATATAAATGTACTATTATATTTTCACTTTTTCTAAAGTATTATAATTGGCAGGGCTCAAATTAGTATAGTAAAGTTAAATATATTTCAACATTTTATTAAAAATTTAAAATATTTTATCCATATCAAGTATCAGGGGCTTAAGATGAGCTATTCCAAAAAAAAGTATGATCTACATCAATACTCTCACTTTAAAAGAATTATTATAATTTATCCATACATGAAATATAAACATTATTAGAACATGTATTAGGCTTAAATTGATTACAAATAAAAAATATTAATCTTGCCTGTAATCCCAGCTACTCAGGAGGCTGAGGTAGGAGAATCACTTGAGCCTGGGAGGTGGAAGTTGCAGTAAGTGGAGACTGCGCCACTGCACTGCAGCCTGGGCGACAGTGAGACTGTCTCCAAAAAAAAAAAAAATTAATCCGACAACACAATAATAAATAAATTTAGCTCATCACAAGGGAGCATGGTCATTAAAATGAGTTTAGCAGAATAGTCAATTCAAACTTATTTCCAAAGACTAACTTAGTATAAATTATAGGTAGTTTGTGATTTAAAATGTGGCAAATCAAAAATAGGACAGTATAAAGGCTAGAGACTCAAATACCAATGAATGACAAAGAAAAATTGGCCCAATACTTAGTCAAAATGTGACTATTAGTACTATTAGGCTAAAATTAAAAGTATTAATAAGTCTATTGATTACAGCAAATAAACCGCCAAAAAGCTCTAACAACTAAGACCCCTTTAACAGCTGAATCAACTTAATTCTTCTTAGACAAATGCTTTTTGCCACAAATATTCATTATACATCCATTTACATGTTATGTTCTTAGAAAATAAGAGAAAAAAATCAGAAAAGGAGGCTTCCATATAATAATAGGAATTATTTTTGAAAGAAAATCTGATGTGGGAATCCTAATTACTGTATCAAAGTCAACCAATTCTTGGTTGAAAGTAAACTACAGTATCATTTCATAAGAGTGTTTACTGATGAAATTAGCCAGGATAAATTGTAATGTTAACAGCCATAATAAATAAACGTCATAAAATACTAATTACTTTTAGTCAACAAAATAAGGTTATTTAACAACTGTGTTAGTCCATTTATTTTTCTATAAAGGAATACCTGAGGCTGGGTAATTTATAAAGAAAAGAGGTTTACTTGGCTCACAGTTCTGCAGGCTGTACAAGAAGCATGGTATCAGCAGCTGCTTCTGGTAAGGGCCTCAGGCTGTTTCCACTTGTGGGTGAAGGTGAAGGGGAACCAGCATGTGCAGAGATCACATGGTAAGCGAGGAAGCAAGACAAAGCAGCAAGAAAATCGATAGGAGGGAGGTGCCAGGCTCTTAACAACCAGCTCTGACAGGAACTAATAGAGAACTCACTCATTATCACTAGGAGGGCACCAAGCCCTGTGTCAGGGATCCACCCCCATGCCTGAAAACATCTCCCATTAAGCCCCACCTCCAACACTGGGGATCAAATTTCAACGTGAGATTTGGAGGGATCCAACAAACCAAATGATAGCAATAATGCTCCCAAAATACAGCAGGTATATGAAATATAGCATTACTAATGAAGTGTGCTTTACATCTTATCTGCCTGCTTCATTAGTGAATTTATTACAATATAGGTTTAAAATAAGGCAAAGAACATTTACCTTTCGGGCCAGGCACAGTTGCTCACGCCTGTAATCCCAGCACTTATGGGAAGCCGAGGCAGGCAGATCACGAGGTCAGGAGATCGAGATCATCCTGGCTAACACGGTGAAATACCGTCTCTACTAAAAATACAAAAAATTAGGCCAGGCACGGTGGCTCACACCCGTAATCCCAGCACTTTGAGAGGCCGAGGTGGGTGGATCACCTGAGTTCGGGAGTTCGAGACCAGCCTGACCAACATGGAGAAAACCAATCTCTACTAAAAAAAGTACAAAATTTTAGCCGGGCACGGTGGCACATGCCTGTAATCCCAGCCACTCAGGAAGGCTGAGGCAGGAGACTCACTTGAACCTGGGAGCAGAGGTTGTGGTGAGCCGAGATCGCACCATGACACTCCAGCCTGGGCAACAAGAGCAAAACCCCGTCTCAAATAAATAAATAAAACAAAAAAATTAGCCAGGTGTGGTAGCACACGCCTGTAGTCCCAGCTACTCAGGAGGTTGAGGCAAGAGAATCGCTTGAACCCGGGAGGCAGAGGTTGCAGTGAGCCGAAATTGGGCCACTGTACTCCAGCCTGGGCGACAGAGCAAGCCTCCATCTCAAAAAAAAAAAAAAAAAAGAAAAATCAACAACAAAAAAACCAAACCATGCACCTTTCCCTGATTTAAATGATTCATCAGTAATTATCCAAATACATGGTACTAGCCTATTAGGGAAATACCATGGTTGTAAGACAGTTGTTCTCAACCTTTTTTTTCTTCTTTTCATGAAGGCCCATTCAGGCTAGAGGAGCAGAGGGGGGCAAACTTACCTCCAGTAAACAAAATACCAGTGATTTAAATAAAATTGAGACCAGAAAACCGACTGCTTTCTACATTTTAGAAACTGATTATCATAAACATAAACTTATCTAACAATAACTGTATTCCTGTTTGTAGCAAGCACAAAAGTTACAGTGTGCAGCATACTTTAATCACTGTGTGATTTAATTACTGTGTCAATAAAAGCAGTGGCACAGTCAGAATTTGACAGAATTAAGTCCTGCTGAAAAGATGAGACAAGTTCTGAGACGATCATTTTTTATAACGTAAGCACTGTGTACATTTATAAATGGCATGGTGGGGATGGGAGTGGGCTGGGGGTAGAGAATTCCGTAAAACAAGGGAACTTGAGGAAATGCAAAAGACTGAAAAAACCTGGCATCTTCCAAAGGGTAAAATTAGTATGTTTGTTTAAACTATTTTGTCCTCAATTTTAGTCATTTCTAACTTAACAACTAAAGAACAATTACTTTATAATAACTAAAATATTTAGTGTACTTGGTATTACAGCACCCTCTATCACATGATCACATACAGAATACATTTCTATGAACTGGTTGCTTTAATCTGTGAACATTTATATAGCTCTGTACTGGTTCTAGGGTTTAGTTTACTACTTCCCATCCACGGAGTCAAAAGGACTACCAACTTGTGCAGGCTTAGTATCACCAGTGTAATTTAGTACCGTCTCTCCTGCAATAGCAAAAAGCATTATTGACAAAGCAATCCTGAACTCTAAATCATTCCAGGTGTGGTCCTAGTACCAACACCATCAGAATCACCTGAGATTTTATTAGAGCTACACTAATCCAGCTGTATCCCCAGACCTTCCCTCCCAGTTATAACCTCTGGGGTTGAGGCCCAGCCATCTGTTTTAACAAGCCTTCTAGAGAATCTGGATGCATGCTCCAGTTTGAGAACCACTACTATAGGAGAAATACAATCAAAGAGTCAAGTTAACATGTGCTATCTCAATTCTAAAGGAAATTTGTTTCACTATATATTTTGATCTCCACAGCACCATTCCAATAAAACATTTAAAACAACGCTGTTAGTGCTCCAAGATTACAGGAAAAAAGGAATTCATTATGAAAGGAAAATGTGTTGATTTTACTAACTTTGGGGGAATTATTTTTCCTTTCTCTGATTATCTAAAAGAAACATGACATGCAAACGGATCTACATTGAGCATTTCTGAGGCTACCTCTCTGAAACTTCCATGGCCTATTTTAAAGCAGATTACTACATTCTGCTTCTCGATGGGTTCCTAACACATACACAGCAGGCTTTTACAACAGCGCTTTAATAGGCGAAAGGAAACAAAAGCTTTTACAGCAGAGACCAATGTAAGCCACAAAGCTCGTGCCATCTTCCTACCAGGCAATTAATACAGGGTCCCAGTCCCCAAAGATTAAAGAATTGATACGGGGAAGACTGAGAATGACCCAGCAACAACGCATAAGGAAGCAAAAAATAAAAGGACACTGTTTCTTCTGGACTTCAAACTAGAGAAAGAACCCAGTTTCCGCTCCATTTTGGGTTGTAAAGCTCCTCCTACAAGCAGCTTCCGCTTCAGAGTCGCCACAAAGTCCCTCCCGCGCGGGAACTCGGCGGGGCGGGGCGGAGACTCGGTTCCCTCCCAGTCCAGGGCGGGAGAAAAGAAAGCAGGGGCTGCGGTTTCTCTGGAAGGTTCCGAGAGAAGGGCGCGTGCCACCTCCGCGGGTGGCAGGAGACTCGGCACCAGATGGCGCTGCCGCACCGAGAGCCAGAGCCTGGGCCGCTGGGGAGACGGGAAGAGGCGTCACCGGATCCCTTCCTTTGCGCTCGTTGCCGGAAATGCACGCCGCAACCAGCCTCTGGCCCCGGATATTAAGACTTTTGGAAGGTTCCCTCGTGAGGGCGGGGCCGGAGCCGGAACCGAACGGCTACCGACGGGCCTCGGAGCGGAAACCCGGGGCGGCGCCAGCGGGCCCTTGTTGCTGGTGCACGCGCTTCGTCTTGGTGGGAGCGCGAGGGGCGGGTTCTCGCCGTGCGCTTGCGCACTTTGGGGACGTAGGCGCCGCCTGCGTGTGCGTCTTTTTCCATGTTTGCACGTTTGCTAGGCAGGCAAGGCGGAAATGGTGGCGTAATGGGTTTTGTTTTAAATCCCGCCCACGGGGTTTGGGTTTCTGGCTGTGAGTCAGGTTTCTGGAAGGCTTTATGGAAAATTAATGATATAAGAGGTAAAACTGGATCTGTACTGTTTTCTTAGTCCTTAGCGATCCAAACGCAGTGTGGGTGCGGTCTCAGTGCTAAGATGGACCCAGCCTTCCCCTCTAAATCTTAGTGAACCGGCTTGATCCTCCGGTCTGTTCATCTTTAAGTGTTTATTCTGAGAAGGTAGGAGTGTCACAAGGAATAAAAAAGGCACGCAAACAAACTACTCGTGTGGAACCAAAAACATTTTAAAGTTATTTAAGAAAGCATGTCTTAGTGTTTTTTAAACTTTTTAGCAAGCGATTCTCTTAAGGAGTTGTCTTAGTTTTTAATTTTTGTCGATACACAGTTTTATATTCTGTTTTGTGGTGTGGCCTTGGTGGTGTGGCCTTGGTCTTTTATCAAATTTTAAAGGAAAGCCTCTTGTGCAGATGTGTTCCAAAGGAAAATTTTGTCATTTTTTCACTTAAATTTTAGAGGACCATAGTAGTTTCTGAAGGTGCGTTGGCTTTGTTTTTAGATGCTGCAAGGAAACAACTAAGGTGTGTTGCAGAAATAAAATCTGTATGAATCTGCATCCGCTCTGTTTAATTTTAAACTAATTCCAAAAATGTCAGCTGTGCAAAGTGCTCAGTTCTCCTGGAAAATTTCTTCAGCCTTGGTAAACACTTTTATCTGGATTTCAAAGCTCTTTGCAGTCCGGGGCCTATATAAAAACAATACTTGTAAAAGCCAGAGGGAAAGGAATACAGGCGTTTAAGTAGATATTTTGAAACAAACAGCAGTGGGCCAGAGGATATAAGAAAGATTGTCCGAAATTGCCAAATAAGTGTATTTCATTGTTTTTTGCTAAAACCTTTTGATAGTCTGGGTAGTTGGTACTGGAAAAACGCTGCTGTGATGTGAGGAGTACCATGGCACCTGTTTATGTAAAAGTTAAGGGGATATTGCAATATCATTAAAGATTGGTCAGAAATAGGGCAAGAAGGAGGCAAGATATCCAAAGGGGAAGAAAAGGGGAAAATGTTGGAAGATAGTAGAAAACACGTGAAAGAGGTCAGAGCTGAAGCTGTAATAGGTCTTGAAAGAGTGATCTGGAAGACTGCAAAATAGCTTTTAGACCCTAAAATCAAATATGTGGAATATGGAATGTTTATTTCATCATTGCATACTTCACCTTTGGCTATATCCCATTTAGTTGCTTACTTTTTTTTTTTTTCGACTTTCCCATCTTTCTCTTCATCGTATATAACCAACCTTAAATTGAGGGATTGCTTCATTTTGCTACCATTATACTATTAAGTTACACTAACATAGCTCTTCACAGTTTAAAGAGTACACATATATTCAGAAATAGTGGCATTGACTCCTTTGCAAGTATCCTCAATTCTTATCCCTCAGTTTTAGCACTTGCCCGGCAAAACTCAAACCATGGATGAACTCCTGCATGCGTTTCTCTTTTCTGAGCTTGGACCCAGCCTGTTAACTGTTGGGTGGACTAGTGTGATCTCACACCTAAATTGGCTCTGCATATTGATCAGCTCTCCTACTCCTTTGCTCTACTGACTTTTCCCTTTTCTTCTGTAATCCAAATATCTCATTCTTTTCCCTCCTCAAATTATCAACTTCCTCCTCAACTAATGACTTTGCCTCACACTTTATTGAAAAAAGAATTGTGAGCATAAGCCAAGAATGTTTGTATATTCCCACCATCGAATCTATTTGTGTCTGCACTCATCAAACATCCTTTTATAGTAGTCGCCTTTATACATGGTTTTGCTTTCCATAGTTTCAGTTGCTCACTGTCAACCGAGGTCCAAAAATATTTAATGGAAAATTTCAGAAATATAAATTTTAAATTGCTAGAAGTTCTAAGTAGTGTGAAATCTCATGCTGCCCCTCTCTGTGCCTCCCAGAACGTGTATCCTCCCTTTGTTCAGCATCCGCTATCAGAGGTATCAACTATCACCATATCACTGAGCTTGGATTCAAATAATCTGTATTTTCCTTAATAATGTCTCCAAGGCCCAATAGTAGTGATACTGGCAATTTGAATATGCCAAAAGAAGCCTTAATGTGCTTCCTTTAAGTGGAAGGTGAAAGTTCTCGACTTAAGGAATCACGTAAGGTCACTAAGAACCAAGTGGTTGGTAAGAATCAGTCTTCTATCTGTGAAATTATGAAGAAAGAAAAAGAAATTCGTGCATAATATATTTAGGGTAGGGTACTCTCTCAGGTTTCAGGCATCCACTAGGTTCTTGGAACATATCCCCTGAGGCTAAGGGGGAACTACTATAGTTTAAAAGGGTGACAGGTCTTTTTATCAAATGCCAACACTTGCTATTTTTAGTCTTTAGTTTTAGCCATTAAGTGGGTATATGTTCAAAACTTTTGCCCATTTTAAAACTGTTTGTAATTGAGTTGTAGGAGTTATTTACATACTATGCGTATGCCTTTTTTGTCGGAGGTATACGTTGTGAATATTTTTCTCCCAGTCTGTGGCCTGCTTTTTCATTTTCTTCACAGTATCTTTTAAAGAGCAGCTTTTGTTTGTAAGTTGTATTTTTGTAGGGATTTGTATATATCCAAATATTCATTGGCATAAAGCTGTTCATAAAATCCTCTCATTTCTAAGATTCACAATATATCTTATTTATGTTTATGATCCACTTAATTTTTAGTATGGCACAATAACAGTTGATAGTCATATTTTTCAAAACAGAAATCCTGTTATTCTGGTAGCATTCGTTAAAAAGATTATCCTTCATTGAATTAACCTTGGCACCTTTATTAAAAATCTGCCGATCTTCTGAATTTCTGTTCTATTCAATTTCATTGATAAATATGTCTGTTCTTAACCCAATCCCACACTGTATTGATTACTGTAGCTTTATACGTCTTGAAATCAGATAGTGGAAGTATTTTTTCCTCAAAATTACTTTGGCCATTCTAAGTCCTTTGCATTTTAATATAAATTTTTAAATTGTCATTTCAATTTCTAAAAACATCTGCTGGGATTTTGAATGGGATTCTGTTAAATTTATTCATCAGCTTGGAGAGAACTGACATCTTAAAAATACTGAGTTTTCCAATCTATGAACATGGCATATATCTCCTTTTATTTTGATCTTTAATTTCTGTTTGTAATTTTCAGCATACAGGTATTGCACATACATTGTTAAGTTTCTTCCTACACATTTCATGGTTTTTATTCTAAGTGTATTTTTTTAGTTTAAGTTTTCAGTTTGTTGAATCATTTTATTTTAGTTCTAGAATTTTCTTATGTATAGATTCTACATCTCTAGTATTAATAAATTCAAGGCCGGGCGCAGTGGCTCACGCCTATAATCCCAGCACTTTGGGAGGCTGAGGCGGGCGGATCACAAGTTCAGGAGATCGAGACCATCCTGGCTAACATGGTGAAACCCCGTCTCTACTAAAAATACAAAAAATTAGCCCGGCGTGGTGGCAGGCATGTGTAGTCCCAGCTACTCAGGAGGCTGAGGCAGGAGAATGGTGTGAACCCGGGAGGCGGAGCTTGCAGTGAGCAAGCTGCACTCCAGCCTGAGCGACAGAGCGAGACTCCGTCTCAAAAAAAAAAAAAAAAAAAATTAAATAGTTTGTGCCCGTTAACTCCAATATTTGGATCATCTGTGGATCTTGTTTCCATTATCTTTTTCTTCTGTTTCCTGGTATGCCCAGAAATTCTCTATGAAATGTTGTCTTTGTTTATGAAAAAAAAAAAAAATACTGGGCTCTGAGTGGTGTTTTTTACTTTATGGAAGTGTTTATAGGATTTACTTTTGCTTCTATTAGGAAGCTAGGCTAAGGGCAGAGCACCTTAATCTAATATGGAAGTGAGATTATTTCAAACTGGTTTTCAGACTTTGTTAGGTCTGGTCTATTTCAGGTTCTTTCTTACTCCTGAGGTGACCCTTTCTGTATCCCAGCTAAAAGCCAAGGTGTTAGGCCTTCCCTCTTTCGTGGGCCCTGAACTCCCATTTTTATTTTCTCAATCAGTGGACTCCTGAAAGCAAGCTCTTCTCAGTTTCTCTGCTTCTTAGTTGCCATTATCTGTGTAACTTCTCAGCCTCTGAAACAACTTCCAAATTGATGAATAAGGTAAGGAGAAAAAGAGAGTCAAATATGGGCAGAATTTTCTGCACCCTTCTTCGGGATCTTGCCCTCTCAAGATCCTTTTTGTATTTTACTCAGATTTCCCTAGTTCTTCACAGTTCAGAGGCGGAGTCTATTTTTTAATCTGAGAGTCTTTATGCTAATAAAGATAGGCTCATTTTTCTGAACTAGTGTCAATATTTTTTGTTTCTAAACATCAGAAACAACACAGAAGACATGGAAGTGACTTTCCGTCTTACTTCTAGAGGTGTTTGTGGGGCCTTCTGGCAGTGATACCCCCTTGCCACAGATGGGTTCCTAGGCAATGCCCTAGTTCTCTTTAGAGTTGGCCTGACTCTGTCTTCTGTATGGGGAAGCACCCTCTGTTCCTTTTGCTGAGAGATCAGGGTAGTTCTGTTTCCAGGCGAGCTAAACAGGACTATGCTATAGCTGTAAATTCAGTCTGTCACCTTTGGTGCTCTTAAAATACAAGCATATGTTCTTGTCAAGCAAGAAGAAATACATCTTTTCTTTTCTTTTCCCTTTTTTTTTTTTTATGCCAGTGAAGAAATACATACTTCCCGGCCAAGCCCGAGAGTGGATTTGATTTTTTACCGTAATTTCAAGGAATAATTATATAAAACATTGCCCACAGGTCTGTGAGTGTACTGTAGGAAGATGGAATGATCAGGACTTAATCCAAGACCCCTCACTTTCTGCATGAGTGTAATTGAGCAAATTATTTAACTTTTCTGAGCCTCAGTTTCCCTAAAGTGTCAAATAAGATACCTACTTGCCAAGATTGGGTTTTAAAAAGATTGTTTGTAAAATGTCTGATACATAATGGGTTCTTTATTGTTTTTAAAATTATTTATACAAAAAGACAGTTTTAACTTCAAGGGGGAATGTTAGTCATAACTTCTCTGCATAGCAGTAGTATTTCAGAAGCCACAACATTTCCAGCTTTCTGCTCATCACTTAGTTTGTTTTAGTCAGTAAACATTGATTGGACTCCCACTAAATGCTGAATGCTGCACTAGGATGCAAAACCAGTGAAACAATAACCTTTCTCACAGCTATGTAAACAACTTGTTCGTTTTATTGAAAGCCATGGTCAGAACTGTTCTGAAAGTTTTCTCATCTATAGTGTTCAGGTCATGGTATTTGCTCTCTTGCTGCTATTTAATGAATCCTGAAATTGTTTTTGTAACCTAAAATAAAATTTTTACTATGATAAAATAACCTAAAAGAAAATCTGATTAAAAAGTTTATTTACTGTGGAATAAAATTTAAAGCAGCTCTAATATGAATAGCAAGGGAATTTTGTTACTAACAAACCAATAGAACAATATAATGAGGCAGTTTCACTAAGACTGTATGACAAAATGGAACCTGGACTCTGCTCCAGTGTATTAATAATTAGTGTGACTTTTACAGAGATGGGAGGATAGGCTGTCATCAGACATCACAGGGAAGTTCTGTTCAGTAAGCTGGCAGAAGCAATTTCTTCTTTCTTTAAAGAGGAAATCCAGGTGGTTTTACAGTTGAGTGTTCATTAAAAGAGGTATCTTCCAGTTTTTCCCTTTTAATTCTGCTGTTCAGATTGTGCTAGTCCAGAGAGAGTTATAAATCCCTTGAATATAGGACATTGGCTTCAATTTTTATTGTCACCTCTCATATACATCCCTAATGTAATTTTTATCCTACCAAGACAGCACAATCATTATGCAGTAAATATGGACTGAGTAATATTACAACATTCTCAGATTCAGGAGACTCTCCCATGATGGGAAAATATATTTCAGAATCAAATACTCTTATTTCCTGAGCTTTGTTTTCTTTATTATTTTTTATTAGTTTTCATTTTCCTAACTTATAGAATAAACAAATGCAGCTTGGAACAGTTAAAAAGTTTCTTACAGTTATCGATGATAAAACAGTCCAAGTGATGTTACACTAAGTTTCATAAATTCCTGGCTTTAAAAATACGTATGATGTAATGGCATGTTAAATAATGGCCAATACAATTTAGTTGTCTTATTTGCCATTTCTGTTTTGCTTCACCATTTTACCATTTTATTTTCCACCTTTAAGTTTTCAGTACTCTTAACTGTATCGCTGAGGATTGACAATCCTATATATTTAATTTATTTACATGCACACACAGAAAATGAAATGTCACATCTAGAGTAGCTTTCCCATAACCCAGCTCTATTCATGTCCCCAAAATCACCGATTCTCTTATTCCAGATCATGATGAGGACCAACTGAAGTGTTAAGTCTGACGTCTGTGTGTTCTATAAGGGATCACTCAGTCCTTTTCCATTCCAATAATTTAAGTATAGATTTTCGGACTGTCGTCTCGCCTTTTATAATATGCTTAGATGGAATCAGTAAAACAAATGTGCCTTTTATTTCCCTGAATGGGGTTATTGTAAAGAAACAAGAAGCCATAAATAAGGGGGCAAAGTTCCCTTTATCCCCAAAACACAAATAGTCACATTTGAGGGCTAGAACATATTTACTTCAGCTTTCGTGATAAGAGAATGAATGTAAGTTTTTTATGTTCAAAATAAAGTTGACCTTGGTGCAAAACAACCAATATGTTCTAAGAACTTTCTCCTCCTTTGGAGCAGGCCTTTGTTATATCTCTAATTAATATAATTAAGTTATTTTGAAAATCAGAACAATTAATTGATGTTTTTCTTTCTCATCTGCTCCTGGAAGTTGTATTTTTAAGTTACTAAAATACAATTTTATCTTTAATTGATTGCCTTTGATTCTCTGTGGTAAAACTTAAAATACAAAATATCTTTTACTTAATTGTATCAATTTGAAATTGTTATAGTTCAGGAATATTTGTATGTAACTCTTCTAAACTTCTTTGAAATCATCAATATTAAGTTTAAATGAAGACTTGGGGCTAAAATTTCCAGTCAGTGCTTTTTTCACTTTTGCTTTTATTTTTGGCTAGTCATATGCAGATTTATGTAATGAAGAAAACCCATTTGGTTCTCCTTTTTTTTTTTCTTTTTGAGACAGAGTTTCGCTCTTGTCATCCAGACTGGAGCACAATGGCGTGATCTCGGCTCACTGCAGCCTCTATCTCCTGGGTTCAAGCGATTCTCCAACCTCAGCCTCCGGAGTCGCTGAGATTACAGGCATGCACAACTACGCCAGGCTAATTTTTGTATTTTTAATAGAGATGAGTTTCACCATGTTGGCCAGGCTGTTTTCGAACTCCTGACCTCAGGTGATCCGCCCGCCTCGGCCTCCTAAAGTGTTAGGATTACAGGCGTGAGCTGGATTCTCTTTATACTAATATGTTAATATTTTTAAATCATTTTATTTGCATAGTTAACCTTCAGAAATATAATTTATAAATTGTTCTCCACTATTACAACATATGGTCTGAAATCATAAGGCTTAAAAGACCATCGTGGCTCTATATGAACATCGTCTGATTATTTCAGTTTTTCAATATTTACTATTTCAATTTTAAAAACACATTTGGAGGCAGGCAGGGTGACTCACTCCTATAATTTCAGTGCTTTGGGAGGCAAAAGCAGGAGGATCACTTGAGACCAGGAGTTCAAGACCAGCCTGGTCAACATAGTGAGACCCTGTCTCTACAAAAACTAAAAAAATTTAGCCAGGTATAATGGCAAGTGCCTTCAATACCAGCTACTGGGGAGGCTGAAGCAGGAGGATTGCTTTAGCCTGGGAATTTAAGGATTCAGTGAGCTATGATCATGCCACTGCACTCCAGCCTGGGTGACAGAGCGAGACCCTGTCTCTAAGAAAATAATGATGAAATAAAACCAAACTAAAATAAAACACCTTTGGTGATCAAAGGATGAAAAATTTTGGTTAGGCAGGAGGAATAAATTCAGGAGATGTACTGCACAACATGGTGACTACAATCAATACTAATATACTGCATATTGAAAATTGCCGAGAGTAGATTTTAAGTGTTCTCACCACACACACAAAAATAAGTATTTGAGGTCATGCATATGCTAGTTAGCTTGATTTAACCATTTTACAATGTATACATGTTTTAAAACATCATATTGTACACCGTAAATATATACAATTTTAATTTGTCAATTAAAAAATAAATGATTACAATAAATACATAAAATACCTCTGGTTTTGTTTTTAAAGTTTTAGAAAATGCCAATATAGTTCTATAATTTATCTTGAGAGTTTACAATCACTTTTAGTTTACAAACTTACATTGTCAAGCCCTTAGGCTTTACTGGGGCTGATCTCACTAACCAAAAATGTCTTTGGAAAAATTATTAATATTTAAGAATATTCTTACATTTTGTGTCAATTTTCAAAATGATTGCAGTTTAAAAAAATTTTTTTATTGATGTAACAGTCACTAATTAACTTGAACTATTGCCTAAGGATAGTCCTTTATATATGAAAAAAACCTCTTTAAAAAAATTTTTTACAGGATTCTATAAACCTGGAGAGTAATCCTAAGAAAAATTATCAGAAGAAAGGAATTTGTAGAACTAAAACTGCAAACATCCAGAATCTTGATGGTGTGCCAAGCCAAATGTCAACTGGAACTCAACCAAAAACTAAAGTAAGTTTTAGTTTTCTTACATATGCCCCTGGTATGAGTGTCCTGCCCTGTTCATACCGTGTAATTCACCAAGGTAAAAACAGCACCATGTCCAAAAATTATCTATTTTCTATTTTTCTTGTTTGTTTTTTCAGACTTAACATTAGCATGAACTAGTGTTTCATTACAACATGAGAAAATTAAGTTGTTAATATTTATAAAATTAGAAAAAAATGCTTTTGCTGAAGGTAAAACGGTTAGTCCATTGTAACCATGGCAGTGGATTGTACACACTTCAATTCATCTCTTCATTTTTAGTAAAAATTTATGCTGCAAGTGCAAATTTCCTTGAACTATGTTTAAAAAGTCTCCCTGTCAGGTTAGTCTGTCTCCCACTGTTCGGAGATCCAGAAAAGAGGCATAAGAGTGGGAATCATATCTAGGAAACATCAGCTACTAACATTCAATCCACTTTGTTTAGAAAATTGCCTTTGCTCTACCAAGCTGAAAATAATATACAGAGTTTTGTTGTTGTTGCTGCATTTTGGGATATATTTTTAATGAGGAAAAAATTGACCAACCTTTTCTATAGACGTTTTACAACTTTTCATTATATTTATAACTTTTTTGAATCTGTTGGGCAACAGGGGTACCTTAATGGCGCCGGTTCTGGGTTCTTCTTCCCTCCTTGACCGGGCACTGTCTAAACCCGCCAAAGGAGGGCCAATCAGAAAGAAGCATCTCCCGCCTTCCCTTGGGCCCGCCCCACGTAGGCCCAAGGGATATAAAACCCAGCACACCAGCAGCCCCCTCCCCTCCCTTCTCCTCTCTTCTCTTCCTTCTCCTTGCGTGGTGCCGCTCCATACCTCCAATAGGGATCTCTTGACCGCGACCGGTGTAGTTTGGTCTCCACCCGGCCCCTTTCAGAATCTTTAAATTTTTTTCACTTTTAAAAAATTGAATCTGAAAGTAGGCCTTCATAAATCCTGACCAGTGTTAGATATAGAAGGATTTATTTTTATTTTTTTTATTTTTATTTTTGAGATGGAGTCTCGCTCTGTCGCCCAGGCTGGAGTGCAGTGACGCAATCTCGGCTCACTGCAAGCTCCGCCTCCCGGGTTCACGCCATTCTCCTGCCTCAGCCTCTCCGAGTAGCTGGGACTACAGGCGCCCGCCACCACGCCCGGCTAATTTTTTTTTTGTATTTTTTAGTAGAGACGGGGTTTCACCGTGGTCTCGATCTCCTGACCTCGTGATCCGCCCGCCTCGGCCTCCCAAAGTGCTGGGATTACAAGCGTGAGCCACCGCTCCTGGCCTAGAAGGATTTTAAGTAATAATTTGCAAGATTGTATACAGTTGTTTATAGTTCTTGATTTTATGATGCCTCGTCTGCTTTACAATGTAAAAAAGTAATAATAATTTTACAAATAAATATGAAAGGCAAACATCATGTGTCCTCCTGACAGTAAACAAGAGAAACTTTAAAAATTACCTAGAAAGGGATAATTTAAGAAATTATCAGCAAGATATGGGCAGGGTTAAGGTAAATCAACAATTCTAAAGTGTTGGTGGCTCAGCAAGATCTTTGGCCTTCACAGAGAAACACAGCCACAACCAAACTTCTGCCTGACAGAGAAGAGGCTCACAGAATAAATACCCAATTTCTTCCTCCTCCCATCTTCTAACCTCCTCCTGGGACTTCCCGCTGGCTGAATCCATGGAGAAGTCAGGAGGAAAGGAGCTCAGTTGATCCATTGTTTAGAAACTGTGCCCCCCCACAGAACAAGGTGGAAAAAAGCAGAGCATAGTTTCAGATGGTCAAGTGGAAAATATTCAGCATACGTGATAATAAAATAACATTGTTAACTGCCATGATTGAGCATGGAGTATGTTCCATGCACAATGCTAAGCTCTTCACACACATTGCCTATTTCATCCTTACAACAGCCCTACAAGGCATTACTACCTTAATTTTCTAGAGAAAAAACCTGATCTTCACAACATGGCAAAGTTACCAGGGTAGCTATTCATGTTGTGCTGAATTTACAAATGAGAAGACCAAGGCCTAGCAAAGGTAGGTGACTTGCCCAAGGGGGCAAAACCAGTACTCAAGTCTGGGTCTCCATGCTGTCTGTCACTACCAATACACAAGGGAGCTTTTGTAATGCCTTTATAAAAAGGTAATGCTTATTACCAAGCGAAATAAGGCAATCTGAAAAGGCTACATACTATATGACTTCAACTGTTAATACATGAAAAAGGCAAACTTAAGAAGACAGTAAAAAATCCGTGGGTGCTGGGGTTAGGTGGAAAGAAGGATAAATAGGCAGAACATGGAAGATTTTGGGGGGAATGAAACTACTGTGTATGATACTATAATGGTGAATACATGTCATTCTACATTTGTCAAAATGAATATACAATAGAATATACAACACCAACAGTGTACCCTACTGTACAGTATGGGCTTTGTGTAATAATGATGTGTCAGTGGAGGTTCATTATTTGTAACAAATGTACCACTCCAGGGTACAGTGGGCCATGTTGATGATGGGGGTGCTGTGCATGTGTGGAGCAGTTGCCATATGGGAAATGTCCGTACCTTTCTCTTAATTTTGCTGTGAACCTAAAACTGCTCTAAAAAGTGAAGTTTATTTTGTAAAAACATTGCTTTCAATTAAAAAAAGAAAAATATAGCACATCTTAATTATATTTACTGTGATCCACATTTTGTTTTTTTTGGGTAAAGAATGCCTGATAAATAGTATTAAACTTCTACACAAGACTTCCTACTTGGAACATTCCTCAGCCCGAGAAGAAAGTATTTATTAGATATTTATTGAGTTTCTTAAAAATTAACAATGAAAGTTAAAAAGGAAAAAGCCATTATCTTTAGTTTAATGCTATAATTCATTGCCTATTGCCTCTTAAGGGAATGTAATTTATTAAAGAGGCATTTGGGACTTGCCTTAGCTGCTTTCCTAATAGTATTTTTTTTCTCTTGTTTCTTTGTTTTTATAGTAAGCTCTTAATTATCCTTGGGTAGATCATTTCTTTCCAAATTAGCTCATTCATGATAGGGACAGAATAACTTTATAAATTATTGTGTAAAAACATAGGGAATATTTAATTTTCTGGTCCATTCACAAAATCATAGTCTGTCAATTCTTAGTGGCACAGAGAGTGGAGAGGAGAAATATATATTCTCAGGTGTTAATACTGACATCTACCTATCCTCTAAACATCTTTTTCTATTACCTGCTTTCACTACCACCATCTATCACAGGCATTCCTTCCAAGAAGGTAAGTTGTAAACAGGCAGCGTGCAAACTGGGGCCCATGTGGCAGAGGAACCTATTTGATGCTGTTCTAGCTGTGAATCTTTAGGGAGATGGACAATAGATTCTGTTTTTCTTGCTGTTTTCCTATTCTAGAGAACAACTTTTAAAGTGTCAACTCACTTCTAATTCTTTCAACTATCATGAACTCAGAAACTCCCACAGAGAACACTTGCCATTGGCTGAATTTCTGTCAAGATAGAAAACAAATTCTTCGATCTAGTGTACCTTCATTCATCTGACATTATTTTCTTAGTTTCACAGCCTAGCCTGCATGACCCTATTTCAGCCATAAATTACCTGATATGTAAAATTCACTGCTCTGTAGAACATGTCTGAGGAACATGTGCTCGTTTCTGAATCTAGGCCTGACTGCCAAACAAGTGACTCTCTGTTCCTGACAAATACTGAGGGCATGGGCTCTCCCAGCTTAAGTCAGTGTTCCCATGGGGCTAGGACTGTGCGTTGGTTGGAGATGAGACAGGTAGGTGATGGGTCCTGAGTAATGCTTATCTATCCTTTCAAGGCCACCTGTGCTCAGTGAACTTCTTAGACTCTAATTGGAGAAGCTAAGTAAGAATGAAGGACTATCTGGAGGCTTTGTAAGAGTTGAGACCTACTGCGGGGGATAGAGATTTGGCGGATGAGCCTGTACTTTAGCTGGAAAAGCCTGTACTTTAGCTATGGAAATACAGGAGAAAAGAAGGCCCCGGTGGTGAGGGCATGGTGGTGGGGGGATCCTCCTGCCTCATGTTACTTCTTCCTCGCCATTATTTCCTGCATGACAATCACATGGATCCCTGCTTGGGATGCACAGTGGGGAAGTTCCAAGGATTTTTGCAAGAACAAAGGGATCAGAAGTGTATGTGAAGCAAATCCTCATGGCAGCAGCTGTGGGGAAGGCAGAATGACCTTGACCACCAGGCTGAGGCAGCACTACCCGAGGGGCAAGCTGAATGTACACAGTGGTCCAGCAGATGGAAGATAGACTGGCCGTTATTGTTTAAAAAGAAAAGTAATGTCTTGGAGAATAAAACACAGTACTTTATATTGTGTTTATGATTAAATTATGATGAACTATTCTAGGCTATTTAGGTCCTTACGTCTTCTGCAGCTTTGGGGACTGTTTGCCAGAACTAATACCTACTAAGCCATGTCTCTGTAAAACAGCATCTGTCTCAGGAACACAGCCCAGTTGTGTGGGTGAAAATATGCAGTCACAACCGCATGTGGCCACTGCATTCTTTAGGCCCTGACTAGATATATCCACCCATGAAATCACCCCAGCTACCAGCCAGACATATTTCTCCTCTGAATTATTAAAGAAGTACTTTTAAACATGGCATTTCTGAAAAATTCAAGGCTTTCGTTCTGGTTTGTTTTATAGCCTTTACTGATCACACATTTCCTCTGTCTTGAATGGATAACAGCATCGACTATTGTAATAAATTCTCCACTCTGCAGACCTGGGCAGCCCACACCTGTGCCAGAAGTTATGCACCAGATGGCAACTGAAAATGATTGGACATCTATGAGAAGAGGATATTTAGAGAAAATACACATTTACAAGTAAAGCAAGATATACGTTTTGCAGTGCTCTTAACACATTTGAACAAGTCAGTCTGCAAATATTTATGGAGTGCCTTCTCTGTGTAGACCTTCAATAATTGCTGTTTTTGTGTTGAGTTGGCTCTATGCAGGAAATGGAAATATTACGAATACCTCATCTCTTACAAAAAGATGGGAGAAATAATGATTTCCTAATGTTTCAAGGTCTCTCCACTGTTGATTTTCTGTGTTATGAAGTTCGAACAGAGATTAAGGGATTAACAATCAACGATGCTTTCTGTGGCTTTTTAAGTTGGTCATTACTAAAAAAGTTATTAAATGACACTTGCTAAAGCACTTCAAGATAGGTATAGGAATCACAGCAATGAGATTTTGCAGTGGGGAAGAAATTGGGTTCAACTCTAAATGCAGCATGGGCAAGTTGGAATTTATAGCCAAGGAGGAGGGTGGAGGCCAGTGGATAAAAAAAATTACCAACTGGGCACAGTGGCTTACACCTGTAATCTCAGCACTTTGGGAGGCCGAGGTGGGTGGATCACTTGAGATCAGGAGTTCAAGACCAGCCTGACCAACATGGTGATGGGGTTCCATCTTAAAAAAAATAATGAAAAGAAGAGAAAAAAGAAAGAAGGGAGGAAGGAAGGAAGGAAGGAGGGAAGGAAGGAAGGAAGGAAAGAGAGAGAGAAAGAGAAAGAAGGAAAGAAAGAAAGAAAGAAAGAAAAAGAAAGAAAAAAGAAAGAAAGAAAGAAAGAAAGAAAGAAAGAAAGAAAGAAAGAAAAAAAAAATAAATTACCAAGAGGAAATACCATCAACGGGAGTGAGAGTCTGCCTAAACCCACCCAAGAGGATTCTTGCTGAAGACAGGCCAGGGTAATCAGACATCATCACCTGGGGGCTGGTGATGCATAATGAACCTAATCAGATATTGAGGGGCATCAGGTATGCAGGCTTGTTAAGCTGATTTAGCAGGGTTCTTGCCAAAGTGCTCAGATGGGCCTAGGAGGTTTAGATGTTTGGTCAAGCAGAGAATCTTTGTCATCATGTGCATTGACCTTAAGTGACTCATGGAAGACAGGACCCATTGGAATGGCCCAGCTCATGGGCAGGAGGATCTGACCAGGTAGTAGAAATAGATTTGGTTCATACACAAATAGCAGGGTCTTACAGTCTGTAAGTCTCCATCTTACAGACTGTAAGTCTGATGGAGTCTAAAGTCTCCATCAAGGTATGCAAAGTGCAGAAGTGACTGTGAATTCTGGCCATAAATATCAGCATCTTGAAGTTCAGGTTCTTTAGTGATAACACAGCTGTTCCTGGAGAGTGAGTGTGACAGGTGAGTTAGCAAACTGTGCCACTTGCCTCTACTCAGCACTATCATCCTTCCCACCCTCCCCAAACAGCTGTCACCTCTTGGGAAATTTCCTTCTCTACAGTTAAGACCGCAGGACCATAAATTGGTGCCCCACCTCCCCTCCCACATTTGCATAACAAAAATGAGGTCTCCTGAATCTTTTTAGTTTTCAAATCATTTTGCTGGAGAAAACCTGAGAGGCAGTTTGGCATAGCTTTTTGAGCTGCGCAAATGTTATCTTGGTGGATTTCAGGAGTAGCCACAGATAGGCGGCTTTCTAACCCTTCGTATTGAAATTAGATTGCTGTCCTTACTGTTGAGGAATACAAGCAGTGAGTCCAAAGTAGAAGGGCAATTCGATGGATAAATTTATACTTTAACACTCTCAGAAGTAACTGCATTTTTAACAGATCCTGTCTTAGCCCAAGTAAATCTGGGATGGGGGTAATTTTGGCAGTGTAACAGTAAAATGAAAGCAAACCAAGTAATGCACAAGAAACTGTTTCAGAAATGGGCACAACACAGGCTGACTAGCCCTGTCTAGAAGTCTGTGCTCCTGGAAGTTGTTTCTGCTTTTTCAGAGCCTTTTCCTGCCCCCAACTTCTAGTCTCACTGATTCCCTAAAAGCTTCAAGATTGTTTTTGTTGTTGTTTGTTGTTGTTGTTGTTGTTTTTAAATAATGAGTCCCAGAAGCAGATGTAGAGGATGGAGAAAGAGTGTGGCAGGGAGCAGCCAGTAGGTAGACAGGACACAGACAGGGCAGGCGGTTCTCAGTACAGTCTGGTTATTGTGAGGCAGCTTTGTATACATCATGGATTGACAATGGTTTGTTATAAACATGTCTGTGTATGGATTTATTTGTCCGAAAAATATCAGAAGTGTAAAAAGAATGGCAAATCACAATTGCAAGAGTATGTTCAGCTGTTGATGGCAAACGCTTGGAAAATCTACAGCCCCGTTGCTCCCTTAGGCTGGATTGATACTGGCTATGAATTTCCTTCAAGAAAAACACAACCGGTTTGGCCATCCATTTTTATTAACTCCACATTATCGGAGGAACCTTTATGCACTCCCTTGAATATCAGGACTAAATTTGTTTCACTCCATGTAGAACTGTCTTACTGGATGTAATTCTCCAGAAAGTCAATTCTGCCTTCAGGGCCAGTAGGAACATCTGTGAATATTCTGCCCCTGTTCTGCCAACTTTGGTTTAAGTCTTCAGACATCATTTTAGGAATAAGGAAAACCATTTTTTTTTTTTTTTTGAGAAGGAGTCTCGCTCTTTCACCCAGGCTGGAGTGCAGCGGCGCGATCTCGGCTCACTGCAAGCTCCGCCCCCGGGGTTCACGCCATTCTCCTGCCTCAGCCTCCCGCGTGGCTGGGACTACAGACAGGCGCCCGCCACCTCGCCCGGCTAATTTTTTTTTTTTTGGTATTTTTTAGTAGAGACGGGGTTTCACCGTGTTAGCCAGGATGGTCTCGATCTCCTGACCTCGTGATCTGCCCGCCTTGGCCTCCCAAAGTGCTGGGATTACAGGCACGAGCCACCGCGCCTGGCCGGAAAACCATTTTTTAAAATTTCTAATGGAATAACTTCAGGACCAGCATACTTGCTATATGAGTAGCATCAAGTTCTTACATCTGTCCTCCAACAAATGAGGGCCAAGGAACTCTTCCTTGGTTGAGGTAGAGGTAGGCAAAAGGAATTGGGTTTTAGCTGTTCAGTGGTGATATTAATGCCCATGAGACAAGAGGGCAGGATGAGCTTGAACAGGGTAGGGGGAGCATTGTGATAAAGACCTATGATGCAAAGTGAAAGTTCAGCATTGCCCATCAAGCTGAGCCCCATAGGTAATTTAAAATATTTTAGCAGCCACTTTAAAAAAAGTAAAAGGAACAGGTATAATTAATTTTAATAGTATATTTTATTGAAACCAGTATATCCCAAATCTTACCATTTTTGACATGTAATCAACACACAAAAATTGCTGACATATTACTTTTTTCTTCTTCCTCCTTTTTTTTTTTTTTTTTTTTTCTGAGACAAGGTCTTGCTCTGTTGCCCAGGCTGGAGTACAGTGTTGCAATCATAGCTCACTACAACCTCGAACTGCTGGGCTCAAGTGATCCTTGCTCCTCAGCCTTCCAAAATGCTGGGATTACGGGTGTGAGGCACCATGCCTGGCCTGATATGTAACTTTCTTTGGGGGGTTCTAAGTCCTCAAAATCTGGTTTGTATTTTACACTTATGGCACATCTCAATTTGGACTAGCCACATCCCAAGAGCTCAGGAAGCATTTGTGGGCCGTGGACAGAGAAGCTCTAGGTGGTAACCCAAGAGGAAGGACTTTATGATGACCAAAGCCATTTGTTATTGTTTAATCAATAAATAGATCATCTTATAGAATCTAAGTCAGAGAGCATTAAAAAGAATAATGAGAAAAAATTAAGCAAATTAACTTTGGATATGGATTCCCAAGAAATAGCCTGGCAAAGGAAGATTTATTTGACCAGGGTAGAGTTTACTGAATAGGCTTCAGGTGCATGTAAGGGGATACTTTTTTTACTTTGAATTAAAATATGATGGTGGAATTCATTCAGAAATGTTCTCAGTGTCTTAAGAAAAACAGCTGAAACTGATATGCTTAATTACTGCCCTGGGTTTCAGTAATACTCCAACTATATATGAAATTTCAACTATATATGAAATTATATATAATTCATTATATTATGAATTATAATGAATTATAGACAATATGTATTATGACATATAAATATATATTCATATATATGAATTATATATACATTATATATTATATATAAATTATATATGTAACACTTCTAAGAGTGTTATATATACAAAGTTAACATATATATGTGTGCGTGTGTGTGTGTGTATATATATGGAGATATATATATATATATAAAAACTGCTTTGCTAAGAGTGAAAGTCATATGCATACCTGGGTTACTGTCATTGGCTAACAAAAGGCTGTACTGTGGAGATGAGCTATCAGATAAAATCTATCATCACAGGGCATCACTAATTGTCAGAAACTTGCTCCCCAGGTGGGCAACAGAGAATTAGTAGAGATGAGGAAGAGGTGTCTTCCTGTTGGGAGCATCTTAGATTTGTTTTATCAAAACATTTACTACCCATCTCTACAGCCTTCAGCCCATTATTCTCATTATGTATGTAGTGTGAGGACATGTACTGCTCAATAATTAGTTTTTTCCCTCACCGTGGGCTTTCAGTGGCTTCATAAAAGTGATAAATGGTTCTTCTTGGACACCCAAAATAAAGATTGGCAGGCAATTTAAAGTTAAGATTTCCCAGTGGAACCATCTCTACCAACAAGCTCATACACTGACTTCTATATTCTGAGAAATGTTAAAATAAGGCCAAGATTTTTATGGTGCCCACTTTCTAGTGCCCCAGAGGCTTTCCTGTCCTTCATTTCTCCTGTGCCGGCTATCTCTGCACTTTCCCTGTTGTGTTTCCTTGGAGAACACAGACAAACGTGGATGCTCCTAAAATCCTTCATTTCAAGAGGCTCTAGGTTTTGCTGAGACAATTGTTTATGTGAGAAAAATTACTTTCTTGGGAAATGGCTTAGGAAGACACAAAAACATTTTTACACCAGAAGACAGCTGAATTATTTGGCAGCATATCTTGTAAATCAGTGCTCTCAGAACCTTGTATAAATAGCCTGCTCCGCAATACTCCATGTAATTATAATAACTCTTCATTAGAGTAAAGGGTTTTCTCACACATCGGAGCTTTACCACAACCTTGTGAGGGCATTTGAAAGATTCCACTTTCTTGATACAGGAACTGAAGCCAGAACATTTGAATAATTTGGCCAAGGTCACACAGCTGATATTTAACACATCCAGCATCTAGTACTCTGGCCTTTACATCATCTCCTCTTCTACATCTTTTTAAGTGGTGTTTTCCAGGCCACATAACCTGGAAGCGGTAATTGTAAAACCACACGCTTTCCGAGGTGCCACTCCTATTTATTCAAACTCCATCTACAATTTCTGCCCACCAGTTCTAGAAGCCTTGGGTTCTTTTTCTCCCTAGGAATCTTGGTGGGAGTGGGGTGTCGGGCGAGAGGTCCACATATGTCTAAAACTTGGATTTGTAGACTGCATCATGGCCGGCTCTCTTTTTATTTGTTATGACTATTTGGAATCCATGGTATCATCTGTCACTGTCCATATTGTGGTGCAGCTGAAGCCCTCCAAAGAGCCTGATGCTGCCCCTGTGTTTTGCTCTCTCACTTGCCTGGTCCAGCCAGAGGCTGTTCTAGCATGCAACTGCAAAGGTAACTGCAGAGGAGGACCATGCCCTTGGCCCCGCCCTACCCTCCAGCCTCTATTGTGGCACCTACTGTTAAACACTGCCCTCAACAGAGTCTTTAAGGAAACTGCTCTTTCCACTTTTACTCACTTTCCACTGCCACCCTCTCTCCCGGACCAGCTCACAGAGGCTGAGCCAGATGCAACTGGTAACTAGATAACTAGGTAACAAGCCCAACAATTTCTCCAGCAGCACCCCATGGCCGTCCTTTCTTTCGATGAGTTATTAGGGTCCCTGAGTATCTTTAGATCCTTCAAGCAAACAGACCCTGCTGGGCCTACCCTGCTCCTCCTTCCCACAAGCCAGACACATCTCTCATTTAGATCATTAAGCTAAGACCTCTACAATTCCTCCCAAACACTGTGTCCATTTTCTCCATTACACTTTGTGAACATCTACTGAATCATAGCCAGATTTTTCTGCCTGAACGTCAAGGTATTTTCCTAACTGTTTATTTAATCTTATTATCTTCCATGCCCCTCTATCTACTGATGTCAGAAAGAATCATGTGTGTAATGAGTATTTTCCATAAATATCAATGGGTTAACTTAGTTAATTACAAGCTACAGATGACAGATTAGAGGCTTTCTCAGGCGTATTTCTAGATATATTTTATTAGAGGTTAAAGTATTTTTCTCTCAATCTACAAAGCTGTTATTTATTATCAGTGTCTTTTTCATCTTGAAAATTCTCTTCCTTGTTATGTTACGTGAATAAAGTTGTTAGCAGTGGATTAATGGGGCCTTCATTATTAGTGGGGGAAACAATAATATTAACAGCATAGCACTGTGTTGCTATTAAACCAGAATGCAAGTTGAACAAAAATCTGCTCAGAAGCTCATAATCTAAGAAAGGTTATAGTAATTTAGATCTATTCTATAAAAGCATACACAGAGACTCGTAAATACATAATGGCATGGCATGAAAAAAATCTAAACTTTGTGACCATGAGTGCAAGTATAATAGTTTCATGTGCTACGGAATTTAAAAATTAGTCATGAGAATTGCATCTTCAGAGAGGATATGGCCAGGTTAAAAACAAATCAGCACTCACTTCCTTTTTGGGAAAACTGCAAGAGGGAAATAAGATTTCCAACACCTCTATACTATGAGGAGGAAGAAGTTGAGATTCATGGAAGCCAATGAATCACATATGTCTCTCCTCCCAGATTTGAAATCAATTGAGAAATATGTGTAGCTATCAGGAAGAGAGAAAATAAACACTTTATTGCTGATAAAGCTAAATTGGAGACCACGCCTCAGACCCCAAGTGTCTTCTTATTTTCTTCTACTTTTATCCCAAATAGAACTCAGTGATCCCAGGTGAGTCAGCTTGTGTGGAAGAGAGAGGGGCTGAGCAAGGATCATCAAACAGTTCTCGAAGGAGAAAGACAAGGAGAATAAACCTCATATGCCTGGTGACCTTTTACCCTATCTCACTCATCAGATAGGCAACAGTCAGCACATTTTCTGTAAAGGGCCAGATAGTAAATATTTTAGGCTTTGAGGCCATGTGGTTTTGGTTCCAACCACTCAACTCTGCCGTCGTTGCATGAGAACAGCTGTAGACAATATATAAACAAGTGAATGTAGCTGTTGTTATTATGTTACTAGGGTTGCCATAACAAAGTACCACACATTGGGTGGCTTAACCAGTAGAAATTTATTGTCTTACAGTTCTGGAACTAGAAGCCTGAGATCAAGATATGCACAGGGTTGGTTTCTTCTGAGGACTGGGAGGGAGACTCTGTTCCAGGACTCTCTGGTAGCTTCTAGTGGTTTGCTGGCAATCTGAGCTTACAAGAACCTGGGCTGAAGCTATGGTTAGAGTGAAAAAACAGCCGAGCGCAGTGGCTTATGCCTGTAATCCCAGCACTTTGAGAGTCCGAGGCAGGTGGATCACCTGAGGTCAGCAGTTCAAGACCAGCCTGCTCAACATGGTGAAACCCTGTCTCTACTAAAAATTCAAAAAATTAGCCAGGCGTGATGGCGGGCACCTATAAACCCAACTACTCAGGAGGCTGAGGCAGGAGAATCGCTTGAACCCGGGAGGCAGAGATTGCAGTGAGCTGAGATCACACCACTGCACTCCAGCCTGAGCGACAAGAACAAAACTCCACCTCAAAAAAAAGAAAAAAAAAAAAAGAGTAAAAAAACATATTAAATTTAAAAAGCACCTGTCTTTGCTCTAAGGACTCTAACACTTCTCTAAGACTCTTAATCTTGAAAGCTTTTAGTTATGCATTTTAACAGTATTTATTACTCCTCATCTTGTAAGAAAAGCAAGCAAGGCTGATTTGCATTGTAAAATTTTGCTCACGTATAATAGGATTTTTAGGGCATGTAGATATCACTTTAATCAGCAGTCCTCTTTTGGCACTTAATTTCCTAAGATTGATCTTAGTCTTTAGTTTCCAGTGGCTTGCTGTGTAACCTTTATTTACAAGATTTTATGAGTCAACTGTTAATTGGGAAGAGTGGTCTTAAGGGACATGCCACCCCCACCACACTTTCTTCTGGAATACATTCTCCAAAATCTGCTCAAATATCAAGCCACATTACTAAAAACAGCCTGTGTCTGCTTCCTTATTTCCAAGTCTCCATCCACATTGTCTTCATGGATTTACAATTAAACAAGTGCCTCTGAGCTTTAATTAATGGCCAATTTTTTTTCTATAAGAGCTGTGAAAAGAGCATTTCTGCATCTTTTATGAAGCTTCTGTTAAAGACCCGATTTTATTACATGGGGCTAGTGTATAAAGAGCTAGGTAATTAGTTATTTTTAAACTTTAGTGATAGAAACAAGTAATCTCTCCTAACAAAGTGTTTCCTTCAATTAAGATAACCATGGTACAGAACTTTTTGATACCCATTTTGCTTTGCCTTTTCAGAAGCTCAGAGACCAGTTTTGTACTTGACTCTAGTAGGGAGACTCAGCCTAGGATTTGCAATACAACTTCCTCTTCCTTCACTTTATTATTTGGATCTTTTAGTTTTTAATTTGCTTTAGTGGTTTCATTACATAGTGCCTTTTATTGCAAAGAGACACAAAAAATTTTTAAACGTAAGTAGGATACAAATAATACATAGTAAATTGTTGGCTCTCATCATCACTTTGTCCAGGGGAATTACCCTCTAATACAGATCTTTGTGACCTTAGCTACCTTTTAATGACACCTCAGTTTACAGTGACTTTTTGTTTTCCCTACAGATTTTTAAATCAACAATTCCTGTACTGAAATGTTATGTTTGTTAAATAAATAAATACATCTTGCACTGCAGAAATACAGCAGCTTTTTTTTTTTTGAGACAGAGTCTTGCTTTGTTGTCCAGGCTGGAGTACAGTGGTGTGATCTTGGCTCACTGCAACCTCTGCCCCCAGGGTTCAAGCAATTCTCCTGCCTCAGCCTCCCGAGTAACTGGGATTGCAGGCACACTCCACCGTACCTGACTAATTTTTTGTATTTTGAGTAGAGAAGGAGTTTTGCCATGTTGGCCAGGCTAGCCTCCAACTCTTGGCTAGTCAAGTCATCCGCCTGCCTCAGCCTCCCAAAGTGCTGGGATTACAGGCATGAGCCACTGCATCTGGCCAACATCAACATTTAAACAGAAAAAAAAAAAATTAAGATGTCAACTCAATTATTTATCTTTGAAAGAATTTAAATGAAATAGAAATTATTTTAATTAGCTATTAGGATTATTTGGCTTGTGAACTCAATTTCATTTCAGTACAAAAATGTATTTATTGACTCAAATAATTTGGAAAACCAGGGCTTATCAGTCCAGCTTTAGATATGACTAGATTTAGAAGTTCAAAATAATTTTCTCTGCTTACTAAACTCCATGTTGGCTGCATTATTGGGCAGGCTGTCCCCACAATGTGGCAAAAATGACCAGCAGCAGTTCCTAGTTTACGTTGTACTGGCAGCTGGAATTTCTAGTAAAAATAAAAATAAGAAGTCAGTTTTTCAATAGCTCCAACAGAAGACCCAGGGAGAGCTTTTATTGGCCTGTCTTTGGTCATGTGATCATCCCTGGATGTGATCACTATGAATGAAAAAATCCAGTACTTTATTGGCCAGGTTTCCATGATGGCAGCCCTAGAGCCAGGAGTCCTAGAGCCCCACCTAAAGCACTTGGACTCAGAATGGGAAAAAGCTCCTAAAGAGATTCTGGGCTGAACAAAACACAGGTTAACTATGTCTCATTATGTTTCCATCCCTTGGCTGCCCAGTATCCATATGAGCCTTCTTTCCATTTATAAAATTCTCAAAGTGGCCCTTGCAAATATACCTCTACCGGAAAAATTTCCCTACCTTCACTCTAAAGGGAGACTGTGCTTAGGCTCATCCAGTTACTGCTTTCAACTTCAGTTCCAGAATCTCTAAGTTATGACATTTTTTTGGTTGGGTCTAAATGTAGCTCATCGTGGCTTGGCAACCTCTGGCTAAAGGATAAATTTAGCACTGCCACTTCACAGTGGTAGAAAGAAACTGCCATCACTGCAATAAAACTTCCATTTGGAAAAGGAGAGAAGGGCAACCACTAAAGATTGATCTCAAGTTCGTCACAATGATCTCATGCTGCTGGGCAAAGAGAGCAAGGACTCTCTGACCTGGCAGTGGAGGGAGTTCTTTGTTCAGGAATCTGGCTGGCCCTTCACTGCTTTCTGGGAGGAACTCCCTTTCCTATTGTCCTGCACAGCTATGTGTCAGATGGACACTGGGAAGTTCCCGTTCTAACAGCTAGAACATTTTAGTTCCTCTTTCCTGTGGGTATGGGTTTGGGCGCTGAAAATTTGCCCTATGAGTTAGGCATTCTCCGGTCTGTTTGCTGAGCCTTCGCATTTCACTGGCAATGCCACAGCCTCTCCTGACAGATCTGTTGGCTGTTGCTCTGTTAATTTCTTGGATACTCCCTACAATGGTAACAAAGCCAGAGCTTTTGTGGAGTCGTGGCCCATCGGCCTGATTCCAAACCTCACTGATTCTCCCTCTTAGCAATCAACCTTCATGCTCTACCCCTCTCCCTAGCCATTTGGGCCTCACGCTTGGAGGCAATGGGCTGAAATCACACAGATCCTAACCCCTCGGTGGTGGAATTCCTAGGGAAGGCTTTTGGAGTAGAATTGTACCTGCTCTCTTTGAATGTACAGCAGCAAGTGTTTGGAACCCAGATCCCTGGTTGACCAGGATGCCAATCTCTTTTACCATTATGTTTCCTGCTTGTACTAAATTTAGCATAGGGCAGAGATTTACACATCCTAAAGGCCAGTGGTTATCTGCTGTTGGCCATTTTAGAGTGCCTGGAGCAGGCAGAAAGGATGACTCTTAGGAAGGACCAAATCCCTTTTCCTCTTTCCTTCTGCAACTGCCAGATTAGGCTGAAGGCCATTCCATTCCTGTATGGTCTTACTGAAAGCTAAAAGAAGTAGCCAACACCCTCCAAAATTCTGGCATCTTTTTCCTGATTCCATAAAACTTGATATTTACAGTCCAGTCATGCATTGCATAATGATGTTTCAGTCAACAACAGACTGCATCTATGGTGGTGGTCCCATAAGATTATAATAACATATTTTCACAGTACCTTTTCTATGTTTAGATATGTTTACATACACAAATACTTAACCGTTGTGTTACAGGTGGCTACAGTATTCAGTACAATAGCATGCTGTACAGGTTAGTAGCCTAGGAACAATAGGCTATATCATATAGCTTAGGTGTGTGGTAGGCTATACCATCTAGGTTTGTATAAGTAAACTCTAGAATGTCCCCACAATGACAAAATTGCCTAATGATGCATTACTCGGAACTTGTTCCTGCTATTAAGCAACACATGACTGTATATGATTTGAGTTCTTATACACATTGAGCATCTTTTATCTGGCTGCTTTGCTGTCAACAGCATTTGCCTTTTTCCCTGGAATGGGGGAATCCTCCCTCTCACTTCAGCTTATCCAGTGTCACATTTTAAGGTCTGTCATTTACAACACTCCACTTCCAGCTATCAAATACTGTATTGGTTAGAGTTCACTTCAGTGCAAATAATATAAATTCAGCTTATAAAAGTTTAAATAGAAGAAATTTCTTGGTTTCGCTGACTAGAAAGGCCAAAGATGCAATTGTCTTCAAGCATGTTGGTTAGAGTTCAGTATTATCAGTACACATTTTTTTCCACTTGTCCCTACTATCTGTGTTGGCTACTCTGTAATTGTTTTTCCACTTGTTAGCAAAGACAGCCACCAGCAGCTCCAGGCTGCATCTGCAGAGTTAGCAACACAACCAAAATTGTAAATACAATTATTCCTTTGTTGGCCTGTCTGAGCCACCTGACCAGTTTTTTAGGAATGTAGTACTATACTTAGTAAGTTCTGCAACACATGCCACCCTCCTCTGGATCCAGAGAGTAGGATCAGCCACTTGCACTGAGAATGGCAGAGGAGTGGTTTTCCTGAAGAAGATGCTAAATCAAAAAGCCTGTATTCCCTACCTTAGGCAAGTGACTTTAAAGTTGGGAGGCAGATACCTAAACATACTTTAGTCTTAGTTACATATTATCGTATAAAATTGACCCTTGCACAACATGGGCTGGAACTGCACGGGCCCACTTACATGTGGATTTTCCTCCACCTCTGCCACCCCTGAGACAGCAAGACCAACCCCTCCTCTTCCTCCTCCTCCTCAGCTTACTCAACAAGAAGATGATGAGGATGAAGATTTTGTGATGATCTGCTTCCACTTAATCAATAATAGATATATTTTCTCTTCCTTATGATTTGCTTCAAAAAAATTTCCCTAGCTTACTTTATTGTGAGAATACAGTATATAATACATACAGCATATAAAATATGTGCTTGTCAGCTATTTATGCTATTAGTAAGGAATGCAGTCAACAGTAGGCTGTGTTAGCAGTTAAGTTTTCTTGGGGACTCAGAAGTTATGCTTGGATTTTTGACAGTGTTGGGGGTCAGCACCCCTAACATCTGCCTTGTTCAAGGGTCAATTGTAATTATTGAACACATTCTTTCTATAGCACAGTGATTCTCATACACTTTGGCCTCAAGAGCCCTTTTAACCCTTCAAACGTATTAAGGACCCCAAAGAGCTATTGATATTGTGAGTCCTTAATATAATGTTTACTTTATTAAACATTGAATCAGAAGTTTTAAAGTTGTTTCATAATTTTATTTAAAATAACAATAATAATCCCAAAAAGTTAATGTAATTAGAATATTTTAGTGAAACATTACTATATTTTCAAAACAAAAAAAATTATTGAGAAGAGTTTCACATGTAAAAAAAACCTGGTTGCTTCACTATTATTTTTTACACTTTTGCAAATTTCTGTAATATCTGACTTAATAGACAGCAACTGAATTTTTATATCTGCTTCTGCTTTAGTTCATAACTACGTTGTTTGTTTTGGGTGAAAGAGAATCTGGCACTATAGTTACGTAGTTGGAGAAAGGAGAAGTATTTTATTTTATTTTATTTTATTTCATTAGACAGTCTCACTCTGTTGCCCAGGCTGGAGTGCAGTGACAAGGTCATGGCCTTCTGCAGTCTTGACCTCCCAAGCTCAAGCGATCCTCTCACCTGAGCCTCCTAAGTAGCTGGGACTACAGGCACATACCACCACACCTGGCTAATCTGTAGAGACAGGGTCTCACTATGTTGCACAGGTGGGTCTCAAACTCCTGGGTTCAAGGGATCCTCCCACCTTGGCCTCTCAAACTGCTAGAATTACAGGTGAGAGCCACCAAACCTGGGCAAGAAGTATTTTAATAGCCTTTTTAGATAATTGTATATATTCTTTTATACTATACCAAAACTCAACAAGTGGTAATTTCTATATATGTAGAATCTGAACCCATACCAATGAGCTTTTCATATCCTCTTACATTAAAATCCATTGGTCAAATTTGCCCTTCGAATGTATCTTTTACCTATGGATGATATTGTATCAGCATGCCTTGGTTGTTTGGAAAATATTGGTACACTGAGTTACGCAGATCTTCCACTTGTGACACACTTGATTATATGACATCAAAAATATCACATCCATTTGCATCAATAGCATTTTCAGAAAAGTCTCTAAGTCTTTGGAAGCTGTCAAGCTCATAGTGGTGAACACAGATTTTCTAAGCTTCCAATTTTCTCTTGAAAGCTGGAATTATGTTGTTGACAAGAAAAATCGTCAGTGATAGGCTCACTTTATTAATTTTTGAGAAAATGTCTGCCAAACACCCACATCTGAGTAAGTATAGTTTGTTAGTTGTTCATTCAAGTAAAAATGGTCCTTCACAAAAAAGTACCTGATTCAGCTTGCAACTCAATCACACATGCTTTTCCTCAAGCATTTTCCTTGCAAAATGCAAGGAAAGTGCTTTAATGCTTCTTTCCTATGTTGTCACACAGAATATTAAAAATATGTACCCAGGCATTGAGATTTAAGAAAACAAATTTTTACTGCTTCATCAAAACCTTCTTAAGTGAAACTTGCACTGTATTTTTCCCCGACGGTGCATGTCACTGAAGAGTACAGTGACTATGGGTACAGTTGGGGGCCACTGCTTTGACTTGTGCTATAACACCAATGGTTTTACCCAGCCTTGTTTTTGTACCATTAGTAAATATTTCAACATGGTGAAAAAGGCAAATGACATCTCAGTAATATAAAGAAAATAATTTTGACCTTGCAAAACCCCAGAAAGGGTCTCAGAGATGCCCAGGACTCTGCAGACCACACTTTGACAACTGTAGCTATAACTTGTAAGAATTGAAATAAATGTATTTAGGGAGGACCCACCATAAAATGACCCATGAGCATGAGGTGCTATTTTGGCTTGCCCATTGTTTTTTATCTGTCATTTTTGTCACTGTAACAATGCATGTCAAACTAGACTTCGAAATACTTTGTTCTAAATTTTCATGAAAGTTGGGGATAAAAAATTTAACAAAAGATGTAGTTAAATCAGAAGACATTGCTCTTTGGCAGAATTGTTTGCCAGACAAATTTGAAAATTGTCTTTTCTTTCGTTTTGTTGTTTAAGAATTATTTAAAAGGATAATATTAATGTTTTGGTATTATATTTTATATCTGTGCAAAACCATATATAATTTTTCTGGCTTATAATATTTAATGTCCTACTATATATAAAGATTCATTTCTATGAAATGACTTTTTAAAAAATGTGAGTTAGGCCGGGCGCGGTGGCTCACGCTTGTAATCCCAGCATTTTGGGAGGCCGAGGCAGGCGGATCACGCGGTCAGGAGATCGAGACCACGGTGAAACCCCGTCTCTACTAAAAATACAAAAAATTAGCCGGGCCTGGTGGCAGGCGCCTGTAGTCCCAGCTACTTGGAGAGGCTGAGGCAGGAGAATGGCGTGAACCCGGGAGGCAGAGCTTGCAGTGAGCCGAGATTGCACCACTGCACTCCAGCCTGGGCGACAGAGCGAGGCTCTGTCTCAAGAAAAAAAAAAAAAATGTGAGTTAATTCTATATGAATTTTTAATTACTTATTGTATTATATACTGAATTTTTTTTAGTACTAGAGAAACCTGAGGATGGATTCCAGCCATACCAATGACCAACTAATGAATCTTCAATTTTTACCTCCCTTATCCTCAGTTTCCTTATTTGTAGAACATTTGGGACATTTTTCTAAGAATGGTGTAATGGTATAATAAATGTGAAACTTAGTGCTTTGCTGACCACATTGAGGACACTCAATAAATATTTATTTTCTTTCTGCCATCAACTTACTATTCCCAGTCTCTACTTACAAGAGCAACAGGCACTGGGTTGTAAACTCACAGAGTTAGGACAGGGAGTGTTGGGCTCCTTTATTCAGTTCTCACCGAACACCCAAGCTGCTATGAGTTGTACTTGGGAAGCAGGCTTTCTTTCAGGCAGAATAATATGCAGGCTGTAGCTGAAGGACTTTTCTGCAGAAGTAAGACCTTTCTAGCAATGTCTCAAATAGAGCAACTATTGCTGCCATCTTCATGGTGTAATTTATTTTTTATAGGAAGATATGAGGCAGCACGCAGTGGCTCAGGCGTGTAATTCCTGCACATTGGGAGGCCGAGGCAGGTGGTATTCTTTTTATTTTTTTTATTTATTTTTATTTTTTTGTTGTACTTTAAGTTCTAGGGTACATGTGCACAATGTGCAGGTTTGTTACATAGGTATGCAGGTTTGTTACGTAGGTATACATGTGCCATGTTGGTGTGCTGCACCCATCAACTCATCATTTACATTAGGTATATCTCCTAATGCTATCCCTCCCCACTTCCCCCACCCCACGACAGGCCCCGGTGTGTGATGTTCCCAATCCTGTGTCCAAGTATTCTCATTGTTCAGTTCCCACCTGTGAGTGAGAACATGTGGTCTTTGGTTTTCTGGCCTTGCGATAGTTTCCTCAGAATGATGGTTTCCAGTTTCATTCATGTCCCTACAAAGGATGTTAACTCATCCTTTTTTATGGCTGCATAGTATTCCATGGTGTATACGGGCCACATTTTCTTAATCCAGACTATCATTGATGAACATTTGGGTTGGTTCCAAGTCTTTGCTATTGTGAATAATGCCGCAGTAAATATACATGTGCATGTGTCTTTATAGCAGCATGATTTATAATCCTTTGGGTATATACCCGGTAATGAGATGGCTGGGTCAAATGGTATTTCTAGTTCTAGGTCCTTGAGGAATCGCCACACTGTTTTCCACAATGGTTGCACTAGTTTACAGTCCCACCAACAGTGTGAAAGTGTTCCTATTTCTCCACATCCTCTCCAGCACCTGTTGTTTCCTGACTTTTTAATGATCGCCATTCTAACTGGTATGAGATGGTATCTCACTGTGGTTTTGATTTGCATTTCTCTGATGACCAGTGATGATGAGCATTTTTTCATGTGTCTGTTGGCTGCATAAATGTCTTCTTTTGAGAAGTCTCTGTTCATGTCCTTTGCCCACTTTTTGATGGGATTGTTTGATTTTTTTCTTGTAAATTTGTTTAAGTTTTTTGTACATTCTGGATATTAGCCCTTTGTCAGATGGGTAGATTGTGAAAATTTTCTCCCATTCTGTAGGTTGCCTGTTCACTCTGATGGAAGTAAAGCACTCCTCAGCAAATATAAAAGAACAGAAATTATAACAAACCATCTTTCAGACCACAGTGCAATCAAATTAAAACTCAGGATTAAGAAACTGACTCAAAACCGCTCAACTACATGGCAACTGAACAACCTGCTCCTGAATGACTACTGGGTACATAACGAAATGAAGGCAGAAATAAAGATGTTCTCTGAAACCAATGAGAACAAAGACACAACATACCAGAATCTCTGGGACACATTTAAAGCAGTGTGTAGAGGGAAATTTATAGCACTAAATGCCCACAAGAGAAAGCAGGAAAGATCTAAAATTGACACCCTAACATCACAATTCAAAGAGCTAGAGAAGCAAGAGCAAACACATTCAAAAGCTAGCAGAAGGCAAGAAATAACTAAGATCAGAGCAGAACTGAAGGAGATAGAGACACAAAAAACCCTTCAAAAAATCAAAGAATCCAGGAGCTGGTTTTTTGAAAAGATCAACAAAATTGATAGACCACTAGCAAGACTAATAAGAAAAGAGAAGAATCAAATAGACACAATACAAAATGATAAAGGGGATATCACCACTGATCCCACAAAAATACAAACTACCATCAGAGAATACTATAAACACCTCTACATAAATAAACTAGAAAATCTAGAAGAAATGGATAAATCCCTGGACACAGACACCCTCCCAAGACTAAACCAGGAAGAAGTTGAATCCCTAAATAGACCAATAACAGGCTCTGAAATTGAGGCAATAATTAATACCCTACCAACCAAAAAAAGTCCAGGACCAGATGCATCCACAGCCGAATTCTACCAGAGGTACAAAGAGGAGGTGGTACCATTCCTTCCGAAACTATTCCAATCAACAGAAAAAGAGGGAATCCTCCGTAACTCATTTTATGAGGCCAGCATCATCCTGATACCAAAGCCTGGCAGAGTCACAACAAAAAAAGAGAATTTTAGACTAATATCCCTGATGAACATCGATGCGAAAATCCTCAATAAAATACTGGCAAACCAAATCCAGCAGCACATCAAAAAGCTTATCCACCACGACCAAGTTGGCTTCATCACTGGGATGCAAGGCTGGTTCAACATATGCCAATCAATAAACGTAATCCATCATATAAACAGAACCAAAGACAAAAACCACATGATTATCTCAATAGATGCAGAAAAGGCCTTTGAAAAAATTCAACAGCGCTTCATGCTAAAAACTCTCAACAAACTAGGTATCTCAAAATAATAAGAGCTATTTATGAGAAACCCACAGCCAATATCATACTGAATGGGGAAAAACTGGAAGCATTCCCTTTGAAAGCTGGCACAAGATGGGGATGCCCTCTCTCACCACTGCTATTCAACATAGTGTTGGAAGTTCTGGCCAGGGCAATCAGGCAGAAGAAAGAAATAAATGGTATTCAATTAGGAAAAGAGGAAGTCAAATTGTCCCTGTTTGCAGATGACATGATTGTATATTTAGAAAACCCCATCATCTCAGCCCAAAATCTCCTTAAGTTGATAAGCAACTTCAGCAAAATCTCAGGATACAAAATCAATGTGCAAAAATCACAAGCATTCCTGTACACCAATAACATACAAACAGGGAGCCAAATCATGAGTGAATTCCCATTCACAATTGCTTCAAAGAGAATAAAATACCTAGGAATCCAACTTTCAAGGAGAACTACAAAACACTGTTCAATGAAATAAAAGAGGACACAAATAGAAGAACATTCCATGCTCATGGATAGGAAGAATCAATATTGTGAAAATGGCCATACTGCCCAAGGTAATTTATAGATTCAATGCCATCCTCATCAAGCTACCAATGACTTTCTTCACAGAATTGGAAACAACTACTTTAAAGTTCATACGGAACCAAAAAAGAGCCCGCATTGCCATGACAATCCTAACCCAAAAGAACAAAGCTGGAGGCATCACGCTATCTGACTTCAAACTATACTACAAGGCTACAGTAATCAAAACAGCGTGGTACTGGTACCAAAACAGAAATATAGACCAATGGAACAGAACAGAGCCCTCAGAAATAATACCACACATCTACAACCATCTGATCTTTGACAAATCTGACAAAAACAAGAAATGGGAAAAGGATTCCCTATTTAATAAATGGTGCTGGGAAAGCTGACTAGCCATAGGTAGAAGGCTGAAACTGGATCCCTTCCTTACACCTTACACAAAAATTAATTCAAGATAGATTAAAGACTTAAATGTTAGACCTGAAACCGTAAAAACTCTAGAAGAAAACCTAGGCAATACCATTCAGGACATAGGCATGGGCAAGGACTTTATAACTAAAACACCAAAAGCAAAGGCAATAAAAGCCAAAATAGACAAATGGGATCAAATTAAACTAAAGAGCTTCTGCACAGTAAAAGAAATTACCATCAGAGTAAACAGGGAGGCCAAGGCAGGTGGTTCTCTTGAGGCCAGGAGTTCAAGACCAGCCTGGCCAACGTGGTGAATTTTTATTTTTATAGAAAAATACAAAAGCTAGTCAGGTAGTGGGTGCCTGTAATCCCAGGTACTTGGGAGGTTGAGGCAGGAGAATTGCTTGAGCCCGAGAGACAGAGTGACCTGAGATTGTGCCACTGCACTCCAGCCTGAGCAACAGAGCAAAACTCCGTCTAAAAAAAAAAAAAAAAAAAAAGAGAGAGAGAGAGAAGAGGAAAGAAAGGTGATGTGGCAGGGTTTTTTGTTATTTTTTTAGGTTGTTTTTTTTAAGACCATAAATATTTTTCTGATAGTTAATTCTGTTTTTCCTTAAAAAGCAAGCATTTCATAATTATTATATGCAGACTGAAGCATTATTTGAGAATCCTTAATACGAGTTGGTTATCTCCGTTGTTTAAATTGAAAAACAGTAAGAGAATCAATGTCTGCATATCATGAGGAGTTAGAAACTGGAGTTATGGTTAGAATTTTCTATCTCACTGCTTTACTTCATTAGTGATGCTGCCCTCATGATAGAATTCCTGCTGTAGTTTGTTCTACTTTAATAATACTTGGCAGCTCTTGATTCCTTTTGCTGCTAAATATATAAACAAAATGTTAGAAGTCATCACAGTCTGAGGCAGAAAGGATTTCATCAAGCACTCAATTGATTGTGTCTGAAGAAATAACAACCCAAAGAGCACCCGAAATGCATTTATTTAGCAGCAAGAAAAATTTTTCATTGCACATCTTTAATACATTCTGTTCAGGTGCATCAAGGCTGATTATTAAAAAAGAACATAGTGAAATGATATGAGACAGGCATCAAATGGCATAGAAAAACTTTTATACATATAATGATACAGAACTGTAGGGAATTGTCAATCTCATTTTCCTTCTCTGCTGGTTTTCTAATGCTTAACGTTATTTCAACTATGTTTTTAAAAATTGCACAATTAATTTTAGAAGTTAAATAACGTAAGTTAGAATCAACCAATAATTTGATTTGAAAAGATGGCTGGCCAGGATTTCAGCAGGCCTAGGTACTAGTCCTTACTTTCATTCTAAATTTTTCTCAATCCATTGTTACGGACTGAGTGTTCGTGTCCCTCCTTCCCAAATTTATATGTTGAAGCCCCAACCCACAATGTGATGGTATTTGGAGGTGGGGCTTTTGGGAGGTAATTAAGGTAGAGCCTTGAGGGTAGGACTTTCATGATAGGATTAGTATTTTTATAAGAAGAGGAAGCGTGGCCAGTCACAGTGGCACAAGCCTGTAATCCCAGCAGTTTGGGAGGCCAAGGTGGGAGGATTGCTTTAGGCTAGGAGTTCAAGACCAGCCTAGGCAGCACAGCGAACAACAACAACAAAAATTTGCCGGGCACAGCAGCCTGTGCCTATAATCCCAGCTACTTGGGAGGCTGAGGCTGGAGTATTGCTTCAGCCCAGGAGTTTGAGGCTGCAGTGAGCTATGATTGTGCTACTGCACTCTAGCTTGGGGAATAGAGTAAGACCTTGTCTCTTAAAAAAAAAAAAAAAGAAGAAGAAGAAGAAGAGGAAAAGACTGGAGCTCCTTTTCTCTCTGCCATGTGAGAATATAGGAACAAAGTGGCCATCTGCAACCCAAGGAGAGCTTTCACCAGAGGCCAACCACATTGGCACCTTGATGTTGGACTTCTAGCCTCTGAAACTATAAGAAATAAATTCATGTTACTTAACCAACCAGTCTTTGGTATTTTGTCATGGCAGCTTAAGTTGACTAATACACTTGTTCAACCCACTCAACTTTTTTCAACCTCAGTTTTATCATTTATAAACGTAAGATTATCAGATTAAATAATTTCTGAGGCTCACTCTCTGCTAAAATTTGTTTTTGTTTTTGTTTGTTTGTTTTTTGAGACAGAGTCTTACTCTGCTGCCCAGGCTGGAGTGCAATGGCGTGATCTCGGCTCACTGCTGCTTCTGCCTCCAGGGTTCAAGTGATTCTCCTGCCTCAGCCACCTGGGATTACAGGCACATGCCACCACACCTGTCTAATTTTTGTATTTTTAATAGAGACAGGGTTTCACCATATTAGCCAGGCTGGTCTTGAACTTTTGACCTCAGGTGATCTGCCTGCCTCGGCCTTCCAAAGTGCCGCAGTGTACTCAAAATAGTTTTGTTGTGGTAGGAAGAATTTGAGACTATTTCAAGATTCCTCTCTCAGTATTTCTGAAGCATTGCATATGCAAATATGCAATATTGAAAATATGAAGGAGGTACAATGTATGCCTTCTTTACTATTTTATAACTTGGATCATAGCTGAATGTACTCTTTACTTTTGATTCATTATTATCTTTCTCTGTACCATTTTAGCATTTTTTATTTAATACAAGAAATATTTGTATCTCATCTTGGCAGATGTTATTTCAAGTTGTCATTTAATATGTATAATTTGGGCCCATTTAATAATAACATTTAAACTCATTCAATCTCATTGATTATCTTTTCTACCCAAAGCTAATCTTACGTTTCTTTCATTATATTAGTAGAGGTCCTATTACCTTATCCCTTGCCTATTACAAAAATGCAAATATTTTAAAAAGTCGAATTCATGACCCACTGCAATATTCTGAAATAAAGAGGCTCTAACAATCCCTAATGTAAAGTCATTAGAGGAACTTGAATTTTGGTCTATTTAACTCTCACTCATATCATTTCCATTAAAACCTTTTTCATCAACATTGGGATAACACTTTGACCCAGAGTGTACACTTAGCAGAGGAGAATTCCAAGTTCTTATAATTGAAGGTTATCAGTTGTCATGCTGTGCTTCTAACTATTTCATATTGACTTAAGACTCAAGAGTAAATGTGTTATTTTTCTCTGTTTGCAAAGAACTAGATGCTTTTAAAACTTCAATTTAGACACAAGGAAGTATCAGTAGCTTCTAGTTTGTCTCTTTGAAATCAGTTCTTGGTATGACAGCTCTTTTTTATTAGCCACTATTGTAATGTCTTAGATTATGTTATGCTAGTAAAAAGTGGGTTGTTATTGATGCACATGGTGAAGGAACTCATTTCATATTACAGAGTTTTGCATGTCTGTGTTTATCAATTCCCATGATACTAAAGTAACATAGTAGAACCACAAAAGTAATTACGTATTTACGGAATCATTATCATTTCAGTGTTGCGAGGGTTGTATATGCCAGGACACTCTCACACGTTTAACTCCACCTTCACCAAACCTGATACTCCCTACAATGAGTAGGGCTCACTAGACCTATGAGAAGACACAGTGGTACTTGGCACTTGGTGGATGTTGAAACTACAGTAATAGCTCTAAACAGACAGGGAAAGACTAATAGTGATTTTTTTTTTTTTTAATTATACTTTAGGTTTTAGGGTACATGTGCACAATGTGCAGGTTTGTTACATATGTATCCATGTGCCGTGTTGATTTCCTGCACCCATTAAGTCGTCATTTAGCATTAGGTATATCTCATAATGCTGTCCCTCCCCCCTCCCCCCACCCCACAACAGTCCCCGGAGTGTGATGTTCCCCTTCCTGTATCCATGAGTTCTCATTGTTCAATTCCCACCTATGAGTGAGAACATGCGGTGTTTGGTTTTTTGTCCTTGCGATAGTTTACTGAGAATGATGTTTTCCAGTTTCATCCATGTCCCTACAAAGGACATGAACTCATCATTTTCTATGGCTGCATAGTATTCCATGGTGTATATGTGCCACATTTTCATAATCCAGTCTATCATTGTTGGGCATTTGACTAATAGTGATTTTTAAAGCAGATAGTAGATAGAATAAATAAATCAGCTAATTTGGCCACCAAATGAACTTGACAGGTTTGTATATTGAAGAGGAGAGAGAAATAAGTAGAGCAGGGTCAAGATATCTAGGAAGAGTGACTTCGTGATTTAGCTGTGATTTAGAAGTAAAGGCTCATACTACCACCTGTTTACTAAATATTTTTATGATCTTGGAAAACCTTTCCCACTTCTTTATCAAGATAGAGGCTTCCCAAGGCTGACATAATCGTAGCTTCAACTCTGCTGATAGAGGAAATGAAATTTCAGGCTGAGAACAGCCTTATACACAGTCCTTTAGATGACTGATATTACTCAGAGAACAAAATACACATTCAGTCTTCATGGAAAGGAAGTAGGCTGTGTATTTTTGGTTACATCCTAATATTTAGCACATAACAACAACATACATTTGCACATGGAGGAGCACAGCAGATCTTTTTTTTCAGGATGGTAATTAGATTAATGATTTGGGAAACTTAAAGGTCTTGAGATGTGATGGGACTCATCTGAGGTCGTGCTAATTAAGCTAACCCTGTCTTTTATTCTTTTCAAAATTTGGGAGGATCCCCAAGGTCTATTTTCGTTGCCATAAAGAATAACCACAAAGCTGTGAAAATAAGACAAAACAGATTTCTCTTACAAGATTATCTGTTTGTTATATACTTGAGGTTCAGTTGAGAAAAACAGTACTTGTAGGATGATAGCAACAAAACAGAGAGCAGCTTATCACATAGCCAAAATTTATCCGGAAATGGAACTATATAAAGATTTTCAAAACTCAAAGATCTAATAGAATTTGAAAATTTATCATTTGGTGTTGAGACAAAATGGCATACATTGCTTCTTTGTTTAAAAACAGCAATGAATATGTATAAACTGTATCATCACCATCATAATTACCATCATGCAATTTAAAAGTACTCTTCTGTATGTGTCCCTGTTCAAGTGTTATAGAAAAAGAGTTAAACATGGAAGCCATTTGGATGCTTGATACTTGAAAACGTACTATATGTGCCAATGCATACAGGTGATTCAGAGGAATTGATATTACACAAATGTCTGACCTAAACAAATATTTATAACATGTATAAGAAGAGAAATTGTGTAATCAAGTGGGATGATAAGTTAGGGAGAGAATTGTATATTAAAAATGATACCACGAGGAAGTTTTTACCATGATTATATTATGGAAACTGACCAATTATTCTAAATAAATTAATAATAGTAACAATAATAATGAGGCAATGTTAGCTGCAAATGTATTTGCTATTGTAAATACACTTTATTTTTTAATAAAATTAACTGAGTTTATTTTTAATTTATAAAAGAATAAAGTTTATAAAGGATACGTAAATTATAAAATTGATATTATAAATTATATTATGTCTATATTATAAATTATATAAGTGTATTATAAATTATATTTAAAATAAGTAGAAATTATAAAATCATAAATTAAAATGATCATACATATATTATAAAAATAAAATTATTTAAATAATTATATAGTTAATATAATTATATATTAACATATTAATTATATGTTAATATATAATTATAATTATATTAACTATACATAATTATAATAATCATATATTAACTATATAATTATAATTTATATTCACTATACATTATAATAATTATATATTAACTATATATAATTAAATAATATAATTATATACAACATATAACTGTATATAATATAATAATTTAATATAACTATATATAATTATAATAATTATATAATTATATGTAATCATTATATAATTATATATTATAGTATATATAATCATTATATAATTATATATTATGTTATATATAATAGTACATTATAATTGTATGTTAATTATGTAATAATATAATCATTATATTATACTTGTCTGAATAAAAGATAAATTATATGAAATGTGGAAAGATTATTAGCTCAAGATGAAAATTGATTTAAATCATCCATTATAAAAGAGGTATGGAAAACAGAGAGTAATACAAAACAATTCAAAACCATGCTCCTCTTCCTCCTTACTAGCTTTATTCAAAGAAAATATATACATGGCAAGTATTTGGCAAATATTTCCATCCTGTTTAGAAGATTGGAAATCTGAGACACAAATATTTAAATATTTTACTCAAGACTAATAAGAAAGTAAGTGATCCACATGAAGAAAGTGTTTAAGCTTTCCTATCCTTTTAGTTCATGCTGCTCCTTGTAAATGTTTATCATTTATCTTCAAGGCTTTCTCGAATAGTACCATGTATAGAGGAGCTCATATTGTTTGATAAGTTAGCATTTTCTTAACAAGTCTCTAATATAAAAGATAAGTTCAAAATTCCACAGTTCCACTGAACCGTCCACTTAAAATAGTTAAGATGATAATTGGCTTAAGTGATGTCCAAGAAAGCGTAATGTGATATAGAGTTCTGAATAGTTTTTTAATTGACAGGTACAATTACAAGAATGGATGAAATTGGGAAGTAAATTGGTTTCTGATATTATTCTCATGTGTTGTGTGTTTTCTGAAGTATTTTTATGGTCTACATGTAGGAGCTAGAAGTATCTGGCATTACTGCACTTGACAGCCAAGCTCACAGTGAGACCGAGAACTAGCGGAAGTGTAGGCAGGAAATGGAGTCACTGAGTCATGTCATGGGAATGCATGTTTAGTGAGCATTGATAACATTCAGATAGACCGCACTGTTGATTTTGGAAGACTTGTCGTGGGAACCCTAAGTAGAGTCTTTTGGGGGTGCATTTGTTTTTATGTTTTCTACTGTGTGTAAGTGGTTTTGACTAGTTATTTCTTTTTTTGGAGCAGCAGCAAAGAAAACCGTGACATTGTGACCTCTATAGAGTGTATCATATAATCTCTGTGTTTCGCAGTTGTCCTAAGTGGCCAACTGGTCATTCTCATTGTGCTAGCTACAGTGAAATTAAAAGAAAAGTATACTGCTCTTTTGGTCAAAAAGCTATTTTCCTGAATCCTCCATCTAGTTGCATCTGGACTATAATCTTAAGTCAATCCTGTTGACCACTGTTCTATCTTCAGCAATCTTCTCACTGGTAGTAGACAACGACCCAACGCAGTGTGTCAAAAATAAGCTGGGAAAGCCCATGCAGAAAGGGTGGGGGAGGTAGAGCAGGAGAGCCTTAAACTCTGATTGTTCTGATTATAATTCCTTTTCACGCCCATTCCATCCTCCAAGTGGTGGTTTATTCATTCAAATCAACAAATATTTATGGGAGGCATGCTAAATGCAAGGTACTGCATTTAGGGGCTGAGGACACAATAATAAATCGTGGCTCTCCTGGAATTTAGACTAGTCAGGTGAGGAAACAATAAACTAAGTAAGTAAAACGTGTAGTGTGCTTGTTAATGGCAATAAGTGCCCCGGGTGGGGGTGGGGTCAGAAAGGGGATACTGGGTGGCCGGAGTGAGGGTTTGCAGTTCTAAAATGGTTGTTTGGTGAATGTTGCACTGAGAAGGTGGCATTTAAGTCAAATGGAAAGGAATCGTCTGCTCTGCTTCTACACTAGACCTGGGGTTCAGAAAGAATTGGAGTGCTTTCTGTCCCAGTTTTAAAGGGAACTTGGAAGTGAGCAGCTAACACTGGGTAATCAGATATCTTGATGAACACAGGGTTCCCAAAGTGGTTTTGCCTTTTTGGGTTTACTACTCTGTCTGATGAGAAACCTGCACCAAGTCATTTAGGGTCTCATCAGAAAGGTCATTAAGCTGGCACCAACCTGTGGATTTTTTTCATAGCTGTTTTCCACTCAGCTCTACCTTTGACCTTGAATGCAGCCGGCCACTTTCTGTGAATGTACAAGTTTAAGTGTGGGGTTGAAGAGTTAGAGATTGAGTAAATCCTAGATTTGCATTTTCTTAACTTTAATATTTGTCTTCTTTTCGATATGCATTGTTTTATACAGTTGCTCCAGAAAATAGCTAATTTTTAAAAAATTAATAAACTTTAAATTTTAGAGCAATTTTATGTTTACAGAAAAATTAAGCAGAAAGTACAGCATTCCCAAATACTCCCCATCCCCACAGTTTTCTCTATTATTAACATCTTTCTTTAGATGTTAATATTCTGTATTATTTATTACTAATATTCCCTATTATTTAGATGTTAGTATGCCCTATTATCTGCATTTGCTATGATTGATGAATCAGTATGATACATTATTATGAAGTAAAGCCATTGTTTACATTAGTGTTCACTGTGTTGCATAGTTCTACCGGTTTTGACAAATGCGTAAGCAGCTTTACTGATCACGTGAGATCACTTCTGTGTTCATTCTGGGACTTTGGAGGGGTTGGGATAATTGAGTGTGATAAATCAGGCCCCAGACAAGATCCCTGAATCTACAGTAGGGGTTGCGTCAGTGTCTGAGGCTTGGTTCCACAAGGAGGCTCTGTTGTGATAATGGGTTTATGGTTCCTAAAAGTCAGGTGATCATGGCAAACTTTTTAGCTGTTCCACCCCTAATCACACACAATGCTGATTCCCTCTGGAAAATTTAACCTGCTTGGAAGTCCGTACATCTCCCAGCACCACAGAACCTTGTTGGACAGAAGGAGGATACTTCAGAAAATCTATGCAGTAAGAGATGCCCGTTCTTTTGTTGTGTCATATTTGAAGCAGTTGAGTAGTCAAAAGTGCACTTAGCATTTGAGTGACTTTGGCAATTTAACCTCTGTGAAACTCAGCTTTCTCATTAAAAAGAGACATAATTGTTACCGGAAAGGGGTCCTGATCCAGACCCCAAGAGAGAGTTCCTGGATCTCGCACAAGAAAGAATTCAGGGTGAGTCCATAGAGTAAAGTGAAAGCAAGTTTATTAGGAAAGTGAAAAAATAAAAGAATGGCTAGTCCATAGACAGCAGCCCCAACGGCTGCTGGTTGCCCATTTTTGTGGTTATTTCTTGATTATATGTTAAACAGGGGTGGATTATTCATGCTTCCCCTTTTTAGATCATATAGAGTAATTTCCTGACGTTGCCATGGCATCTGTAAAATGTCATGGCCCTGATGGGAGTGTAGCAGTGAGGATGACCAGAGGTGACTCTTATTGCCATCTTGGTTTTGGTAGGTGTTGGCTGGCTTCTTTACTGCAACCTGTTTTATCAGCAAAGTCTTTATGACCTATATCTTGTGCTAACTTCCTATCTCAATCTGTGACTTAGAATGCCTTAACCATCTGGGAATTCAACCCAGTAGGTTTCAACATCATTTTATCCAGCCCCTATTCAAGATGCAGTTGCTCTGGTTCACATGCCTCTGACCAGTACTTAACTCAGAATCAATGAAATAAGCTCTACGAAGTACCTAGATCTAGTAGACATTCAGTAAATAACTGTATTATTACAATATCGTCAGGCCTCTGAGCCTAAGCTAAGCCATCATATCCCCTGTGACCTGCACCTATACATCCAGATGGACTGAAGTAACTGAAGAATCACAAAGGAAGTGAAAATGGCCTGTTCCTGCCCTAACTGTTGACATTACCTTGTGAAATTCCTTCTCCTGGCTCATCCTGGCTCAAAAGCTCCCCCACTGAGCACCTTGTGACCCCTGCCCCTGCCCGCCAGAGAACAACTCCCTTTGACTGTAATTTTCCTTTACCTACCCAAATCCTATAAAACGGCCCCGCCCCTATCTCCCTTCGCTGACTCTCTTTTCGGACTCAGCCCACCTGCACCCAGGTGATTAAAAAGCTTTATTGCTCACACAAAGCCTGTTTGGTGGTCTCTTCACATGGACGCTAGTGAAAATATCCAACTCTCATCATTTCACTACCAGAAGTTCTTGCATTTAGGTTCCTCAGAAGAATCCTCTGGGACAGTAAGTTTTAAACCTTGTTCCTCAGAACTCTACAGCTCCTCATCACATTATGTGAGGTTTAATGGAGAAACAGATTACGCTGGACTCTAGATTTCCATTTTATTATTTATTTCTAAGGTTGTAGTGTGCAAATAAAGTTTAAAAACCATTTATTTTGAGACGGAGTCTCGCTCTGTCGCCCAGGCTGGAGTGCAGTGGCGCAATCTCGGCTCACTGCAAGCTCCACCTCCCAGGTTCATGCCATTCTCCTGCCTCAGCCTCTCCGAGTAGCTGGGACTGCAGGCGCCCGCCACCACGCCCGGCTAATTTTTTTGTATTTTTAGTAGAGACAGGGTTTCACCGTGGTCTCGATCTCCTGACCTCATGATCCGCCCGCCTCGGCCTCCCAAAGCGCTGGGATTACAAGCGTGAGCCACCGCGCCCGGCCTAAAAACCATTTTTTTAATGAGAAATGGTTTTAGACAGCTATCCTTGATTGTATTTTATAAAGTCTACAACAGAGTGAGGCTATGTTCTTGTACTTTCTTTTCAACCCCCAAGGTCTCACAGATCACTGATGAAATGTACCATATAGACTCTTTGGAATTTTTGCTGAATCCTTTCATTGGATTTTAAGAAGAAAAAAAAACAAAGAAATGAACAAAACAATAATCTTGAGATTTTCCAGATTAGAACATGTTCTCTCCTAATACATGATATGGGATTTCTTTTCTTAATGGACTCCTCCGATCTTAGACAATCAAATCATCAATGTTTTCAATTTTATATTAATGTCTCCTAAGCTAACTCACCCCTCGCATTCATTTATTCAAAAATACTTGTTGAGTGTCTACTGTGGTGCCAGGTACCAGGAATACCATGGAGAAATGTTTTCCGTTTTATACTTGGCATTTTTCCAAGGTCTGTTATCCTTTCAACAGTTGAGTTCAGCATAGAACTTGCATTTTAATTTTTATTACAAACAGCCTGCCCATCTACCACTGGCATATTCTCTAGCATGTCATAAGCATGTCACATGGCCACATAGTATTGAAACGGGAGACTTCTCTGATTCCCCTTGCAGGATATGAGATGGGTATGGTTCGCCTGTTCGGTTGCCCACTGCTCAAACCCCCTGTGAGAGGAGGAGCACACAGATGGGCAGGTGCAAAGGCCAGGGCGAGCACTTTGGGCTCTGGCCCCATGGTAGTGTCTAGTGGTGGGTGCCTGTAACCTCAGTGTTACAAAGGTCTTTCAGCTTGGCCACCCGCAGATGGCTTGAGTGTTAATCAGCTCAGTGGACCCTCTGCCTTTTCGCAAGGGCAGAGGGCCAGTGTGACAGCTTCCGGTATCCTGAGCTCTTATCCAGTGTCCCCGAAAAATTGGGTCACACACGGACTGGAAGGATGAATGTGAAGTTTTATTGAGTGGTGGAGGTGGCTTTCAGTGGGATGGATGGGAAGCCGGAAGGGCGGGGGCTGGGGGGGGTGCAGTGGGAAGGTATCTTCCCCTGGAGTTGGGCCACCTAGTGGCCAGAGGCGAAACTCCTCTTGCACCACCCCCAGCCAAACTCCTCTCAGCATCCAGATGTCCCTCCTCTTCTCTCTTTCTCTGCTGAGTTATTCCATTCTCTGCCTGCTTGCCTCCTGTGTCCTCACCTGCTGGTCTGCTCTGGAGCTTAGCGTTTGGGGTTTATATGGGTGCAGGATAGGGGATGTGGCGGACCAAAAAGGAGCGTGAAAACAGGAATATTTGTTCTCACTGAGGGCCATGAGTATCCAGGCTTGAGGGTTGGACCTTTGCCGGGGAACCTCCTTCTTCTACCCGGTATTTCCTTGTCTCCCGTCCGTATCAGTATAGTACATACCTACTAGCATCCTTCAATTTGCTATTTCAAATTAATTCCCCAGAGCAAAATAAGCATGTGGAATTCCTTAAAACACATAAAAAAACAAATTTTTGAAATCAGGTTGTAAACTACTGTCATTAATTCCATTTATAATTGTATCAGATAAAATTCTTTTCGGGGTTATTTAAACTTATGTGAAAGTTTAAAAACAATTTACTTAATGAGTAATATTATTTATGTCACAACCATTGCTTGCTTAACATACAGTTCTTCCTTAAGGTCAAGGTTATCGATCCATTTGATTTTTTTCCTTTCAGCAATGTTCCAATTTTGAAAATGATCTCAAAAATGATTTCTACCCCTTTTAGAAGAAGGAATACAATGGGTTACATTTCTGGTCTGGTAATTCTCTGAGAGTCTTCATGCAAATAATGAGAACTAGCAAAATGGGCAGAGATAAAGAAAAGAAAACTTGAAGTGATTAACCCCATGGTGTGTCGCTGTTTCTTGAGCTTTTCAAATGCAAAGGCACCATTGTTCAGATTAATAAAATTAGCACATTCCATTTTGGCCGTAGAAGCTGAATAAGTAAATTACTTCATACTTTCAACTAAACTCTAATTTAAACACTTTGAAAAGAAAGTATAAAAGGAGGTTTAATAGGTACATTGTTTTTAGATGTCTATATCCTGTTTTTTATTAGTTGATTGGACTTGACCCACATAAAAGTAACATTTAACTTCTCTAAGTCATTTATTAGACATTGGTCAGAGAAAGAAAATGAAGAATAATATGATGGCTTCTTAGCTTTTATTATAACTAATAGAAAAATATCTGAATACTGGACCACTAAATTAATTTTTAACTTGGTTTACCAAGAGACAACTTTTAATAACATAAAAGGCTTTACTATAGTGAGTTGCCTTATGGAAGTTAAAAGAGAAGACAGAAAACTATAAAGTCTGTATGACTACATATAGATTATATAACTTGTTTATTTTCCTGAAATGAGACTTGATCTTTTTTATTAGCAATTCTAATCAATTGATTAATCATTGACCAGAAGAAGAAAGCTAATAATAAAATATGCTCGTATGAACTAGTTTATTAATAGTGGGGGAAGAGATGTGAATACCTTAGAAAGATATTTAGAAGCTAGAATCATTTAGGCAGGGTGTGAAATTAGACAGAGATAGAAGAATGAAGTGTGACTCCCAGCAGAGAGCACACAGCAGGAAGAACAAGTCCAGTCAGCAGGGTGTGTTCAACTTGAGTGTAGTGAATTTGAGGGTCTTGAGGGTTAACCCAATGGAGGTGATTGTTGGGGAATTAAATATGAGTCTCAAATTCAGGTAAAGAAAATGTGTTAATAAGTATGACTTAAATGCTTTAAATGTGTTAACACAAAGTCATATATGATCACAGCATAGAGAGGGATGAATTCTGTGAATATCAAAGAAGGCTACAGAGAGAAGTTTGTATTTGAACTTGAAAGATAGATAGGATTCCAGTAGTTGGAAAGAAGAAAGGATATTCCAGTTTAGGGCAATTTCATGTGCCAAGATTCAAAAGCTTGAAAGTGTTTGTATGATCAGGAAATGTCTGGTAGAAGAAAAAGCATAGAATTCATGAAGATAATGAGTATTCATGCCCAAAAGGAAGATCATTGCCTAGTAATCTTTTGATCTCATTCTTAAAAATCTTCATTCTATTCTCGAGGGGCAATTGGGATCCAGTGAAGATTTTTGAGGAGGAAAGAAATAGATATTGGAAATAATTTGTTGCAGACAGAAGTAATTGGGTTTGATTGTTGATTCTATTTGTGATTGGCACAGAAATACAAATCAAAGATAATACTGAGGCTTCTAAATTGGAAGGGTAGAGTTGATGAAGGTGCAATTAATTAAGAAATAAGGCACCGAGGAGAAGCACGCCTGGATGAGGGGACTCTTGAGCTGAGGCATGGTAGACCTCTAAGGTGGCCATCTGGATGCAGCTCTGGAATCGTGCTAGTGGAAATGGAGATTTGGCAGCCTGAGTCTTCAAAATCAAGATAACTGTAGTTAGAGGAAGGAGTAATGAGAAAGAAGAAGATTAAGGACAGAACCTTAAGGAATATGTTCACTTAAGGGAGAGGCAGAGGAAGAGGAACTAGAGGGGAAGGCTCAGTGACCAGAGACACCCACACAAGAACCAGGAGAGGGCAGTAGCATAGAAGCCAAGGAAGAATGGTATCACCAAGGGAAGGAGAGGATTAGATGCTTTGAAGCTATCCTGGAAGACCAGCACTGAGAGAACAGACCTTTGGAGCTCACAAACACAAGGACATAGCTGAGCAAGAGGTCACAGAGAGAATATTTTTCATTGAGTGATGGGCTGTATGCCAGATTGCAAAAGGTGAAGAAGTGACTCTCAGATGGATCACACACTGCGGCTTAAGTATAAGCTTGGTGAAGTTTGTGGATGATAACTAAAAGAGAAAGTAAGATTGAGGAACGTGGCTTTGGAGGGCAAGGTAAGCAATTCATTGAGAAAAATCTTGTGTATTAAGGAGAGTAAGGGCATTGCAATAGACCAAGGTTAACACTTTTGAACAAGGAAGATTATGAAGGTGCCCAAATTAAAAGCATTCTAATGATGTGAGTGCACCGGGATCTCATGAAACTCTCATAACATGCTTCTATCCCTAGCCCAGAGTCTTGGGAATGTCTCTCCCCCTTTTAGAGCATTTATCCTACAGCTTCATTCTGAAACTTTTCCCCTTTCTTTTCTTTTCACAGACTATTCAAAACATACTAATGTCTCCTCATTTATAAGGCATGTAGCCAAAGTAAATTTGTATATTTTTAACTTTTGGATTCTTTTCCATGTCTATGTGTGAGATGATAATTGTGAAAACTGGACTAACTAGATCCCAGGGAAAATGAAAAAAGCATATCTTTTACACATATAATGATAGTAACAAAATCAACAACAATAATAAATACAACTACAGCAACAGCATCAGCAGCTGCTAAGATTTTCCTTACTTTGTGCTAAAAGAGTCCTAAGAGCTTTACATGGATGATTTCATTTGATCTTCACAACAACTTTGTGATGCAGGCTTTATTAATGTCTACATTTTCTAGATGAAGAAACCAAGGCTCAGGGAGGTTAAGTTGCCCAAGGTCATAGAGCTTGGGATTGCTCAAACAATATGACAGAGACCAATAACCATACTTTCTAAAAGGTCATTTTTTTAATAATAAATGGTTATTCCAGGCTATGGTGAGTTTAGAAAAATGATTTGGCTTGAGTAACTGATTCTCCAATAGAAAATGTCATATTTTCAATGATGCAATATGGCAGGCGGCACAATTTCTTGTGGAGGAAACTTTTTAAAGGTCAAAGAGGAACTGCTCTCCCTATGTCATAAAAGTCCTAACAGGTCACTGTGGAGGTACTGTTTTGAATGCACTGCTTTTCTTTCTGCAGGCAAAAGGCAGGCAGTGTTGAAGTGCAAGAGCTTGCGTTTTGGAAGAGGAGTTGTTAGGGGAGAGGAGTGGCTGTGATGAGACAAAGAAGTGTGTCAGTAAACAGAATAGTGGAGGACATAAGCCATGCAAATCACATACTGGAGAAAAGCATCAATAAGGAAAGATGAAAAGAGGACAGTAGTGCCCACTTCTCTGTGGTTTCACTCTCCAGGGTTTGAGTTTACAGTGGTACAGTACAATAAGATATTTTCAGAGAGACCACATTCACATAACTTTTATTACAATACATTGTTTTAATTGTTCTATTTTATAATTAGATATTGTTGTTAATCTCCTACTGTGCCCAATTTATAAGTTAATTTTATCTTAGGTAGGTTCATATAGGAAAAAACATGATTTATATAGGGGTTGGTACTATGCACAATTTCGGGCATCCACTGGGATGCCTGAAATGTATCATTATGTAGGAAAGAAAGAATTTGAAGCTTCCAACTCTGCAGCTGCCCTCTTCTGGGTTCCACTTTAGCCCCTTTACTTTTATTACTTGGCAAGTGTATGGACACTGAGAAACCCATTCACATTCTATTAGTGGCTCTTGAAGGCACTTTAGGAGTCTCTGGGTCCAAATCCCAAGAAATAAGTCCAATCTACTTCTTTCCCTAGCGTCACTCTAGGTCAGGGCTGATCTCAAAATGCAGGAGAAAGCAGTTAGGAGCACTCTGACCGTGATTTATAAGCAGTTCAGTCAAGGGTGGTCTACAGTGAATGGTTCCCATCTTCAGCACTCTGAATTGCACACTTTGTGCATTCCACATTTTGATTATCTTCAATTCACCAAAGTACACCTGATAATTAATTCATTTTATTTTCGCTCAGTCTAATTCTTATTTTCTTCTTGCATCTCTGCATGGACCTTCTTTGGCCTTGAAATAATTTGAAATTGAAGGGTTGTATAATTTTCTGACTTCTTGGAGTGTTTTTTGAAAGTCAAAAATATTTTAAAAACAAATGTTTTTGGTAATTTGACTTCTAGTACTATCAATGATGGTACCTTATATTTGTATAGGCATTAATAAAATGCAAAGGTATTGCATATCTATTACCTCATTTTATCTCAATTTCAAGTGATAATAGGGATTCTGTCCCTCTGGAGGATCAGATTCTCAGCTCTTTTTCAGGGAATTAGCAAGGCCCAGCCATTTCCACAATATCTTCATGTAGCGCAAGAAAATTTTCGGGGCTGGAAATTACTTTATAATCTATGTTGTTCTTCTTTAAAACATTAAGTCTTATTTCTTTTCTAATGAGTTTATGCCAACAAAGCATTTTTTTAAGTTTGAGGGCTAAATATTGTTGTTATGTTTTACATATTGACATAGTTTCCTAATTTCTTGGAGAGTTTTTTGAAAGTCAGAAATATTTTGAAAACAAATGTTTTATACTTTAAACTGGTCTCACTTCAAAGATTTTTGTAACATCATGGAACATTTCACTTTGGTAATTAAAAATGCCTTTGAGTTTCAGAAGAACTAGACAGTAATAAAACTATTAGCTGTCTAATTATTTTTGACATTCACTTAATTCAGGTCAATCTGAATGCATTTCCACTAATTGCGTTTGCAATTTACCAACTAGGAGTTTGAGAGAAAATATTCCTAGGCTTAATTTACAAATCTGTCAAAATAATTGATTTTGAATAATATATTAGAGATCAGTTTCTCAGTATGTGAATCTGCTATTTTCTTCTTCCTGTATTGCAGTAGTTTACTTATTCTAGTTGTTTCAAATATTAGCTGGTAGTGTTAAAGGTTATGAATGATTGGATGAAGTGTCTCCTTAAATTGATGTTTTGAAATTTAGGTGATCTAAGACTTTGAAATTGAGCATAAATTTAGATACTTAATATATCATCTTATGAAATTACCTTACCTCTATTTCTTGGTTTATCTTCCCTAACTGCTGCTCCCATACTTGGAAATGACTACGTAATCACCTGAGCAACTGATTCATCTTGCTCACTGCCCAGATAGGGCCAATTTATCAAGACAAGGGAACTACAATAGAGAAAGAGTTTAATACACATAGAGCCAGCTAAATAGGAAACTGGAGTTTTATTGCTACTCAAATCAGCCTCCCCCAAACTTTGGAAGTGAGGGTTTTTTAAAGGTAGTTAGGCAGGTCAGGGCTAGGGAATGGATGCTGCTGATTGGTTGGGGATGCACTTGGGTGTCGAAAATGATTTTCCTGCACTGAGTTTGCTTCTGGGTGGGGTCTACAGGACCAGTTGAGTCATGAGTCACATGTCCAGGTGTATTCATATGGTCTTCAGAAATGCAAAAGTCTGAAAAGACATCTCAAAAGGACAATTTTAGATTCTACAATAGTCATGTTATTCATAGGAGTAACTGGGGAAGTTACAAATCATGTGACCTCCAGAACAATGGCTGGCAATCATTTAACTATGCCTATATCTTAGCAGAATTCAGGCCCCTTTCATAATTCTAAACTGTGACCATGTTTTAGTTTTATAAAGACAGTTTAGTTTTGAGAAGCAGTATTATCATTTAAACTGTAAACCAAATTTCTCCCAAAGTTGGCTTGGCCCACATCCAGGAATGACCAAGGGCAGTTTGGAGGTTAAAGGCAAGACGGAGTTGGTTTGATTGGGTCTGTTCCACTGTCTTAATTTTCTCACTGTTATAATTTCTGCAAAGGTGGCTTCAACCGCATCCTAATTTTATGCAAGTTATTGAACCCACCATATTGGAATTTTTTAACAATAATTTTTACACTTTATATAAGTCTGAAATACTAAGTGACTTTTATTGGGCAAATGTCTCATTACATTTTGTTTTTCTAAGGAAAATCATATACTTTTCATATAGCCATGATTTTGTGGCTGAAACGCCAGTGGTTTGGTCTAGGTCCCATTGCTTGCAGCACAGAAAGCCAATCACAGAGAGTGTGAGTATTGCCAGGGAAGAGGGCTTTTTACTCGGGTGACGTCAGCGGAGGAACAGGAGAGATCAGTCTCAAATCCGTCTCTCTGATCAACTGAAATTGGGGGGTTTATATAGTGGGGGAAGAAATGTAACTGCAAGTGTGGGAAAACCACAATTAGGGAGCTGTAAGGAAGCAATCATGATGAATAAGGGTTCTGGCGTCTCATTGTCTGAGTGGAGTGATCTGGTGAGTTTCCATCCCTTGCCTGAGGGTTGCCTTCCTTAGAATCTCAGATGAGACAAATGTAAGTTTCAAGTTTTAAGACTGGGAGGGTCAATTTCTACGTATTCAAAAACCTGTAAATATCATTTCTATGTGGAAATTGGGCCGATTTCAATTTTTGGAAATTCTTAAACTTCCTGAGATATGGTGAAAATTATCAATTATTTTCAAATTAGAATTTTCTTCCAACTTCTTTAGTAATTGCTCATTTATTTATTTGGCCCTGACATTAAATAGATCTGTTATGTTCTAATTTTAATTGACTTCTGAGGCTACTTACCACTGTAGGTTTGGACCACATGGTCTTAGGAGATCCACAGCTGTTCTAGATTTTTATCCCTAGTTAAAATTCATTCCAGATTTTATTACCTTAATGTTCTCTAGGTGGGTTCTTGTTGATTATGTGCCCTCCAACTCCCAAGGATTTGGCAACCTTGACTCACTTTAGAATTTTGTGACTTCCTTGGCAGGTGAAGTTCTATAGGGAAATGCATACTGAAGGTTTTATTGAATTCAAATCCAGACTGTAATCAAGAGGGTGGTCCAGGGTGTCCCCAAATCAATGCAAATCCTTTAGTCAGTGTTATTATTCTCCTCCCTCCTACCTGATTTTCTGCTTCTCTCCTATCTGCTTAAGTTTTAAGAAAAGATAGACAGACTTTAAAATACAAACTAATCTGAGGATTTTTCCTGAAAACTTTCTTTGTTAGATTATGGCTAGACTTCAAACTTCAAGTTGGATTCTAATTACATTTTATATATTGGCCTAGTGTACCAAACAAAAGAACAGTTAAAAACATAAAGCCTCCCTTAATCAAGTTTCCCTAATCTTTCCTTACTCACCACATTAAAAGATGCATTTTTAAAAATTGTGCTTTTATCTTTGATAATTATTTATCAATAAATGTCATGTTTATTTTTAAAATTCTAATCAATTATATATTATCAGTAATCAATAATTACAATCAATAATTGTTAAACACGGAAGAAACACTTAGAACCTCATCACAGCATGAAAATTTTAAAGATTAAAAATCTATCTTTATATACTTATTTTTGTTGTAGAAATATAAATTGGTGATCAACAAAATGCTTTTTATTGATTTTCATTACATTAGGATAAAATACTGATGGGCAACGGGAATGGATTTTAAGAAAAGTCACCTGTTAAAAACTGTTAAAACTGTTAAAAACAAGCTTGTTAGTGGATGTTTTCATCTTTTTATTGTGAAAATTTTTAAACATAAGCAAGACTAGATGGAAGAGTAGCTATGAACCCTCACGTTCCCATTATCTAGCTGCCACAGTTACTGACTCATGCCAATACTGTTTGATCTACACTTCCACCTACATCTCCCTTACCTATATTATTTTGAAGCAAATTCCAGTCATTGTGTCAATGCATCAGTAAAATTGTAGTATATATCTCTAAAAGATAAGGACATTTTAAAAACATAACCACAATGTCATTGTGATACCTACAATTATCAATAATTTTTAGAATCATCAAATATCCAGTCAGTGCTTATATTTCTTTCTTTTCTTTTCTTTTCTTTTCTTTTTTTTTTTTGAGACGGAGTCTCGCTCTGTAGCCCAGGCTGGAGTGCAGTGGCGCCATCTTGGCTCACTGCAAGCTCTGCCTCTTGGGTTCACGTGATTCTCCTGCCTCAGCCTCCTGAGTAGCTGGGACTACAGGTGCCTGCCACCACGCCCAGCTAATTTTTTGTATTTTTAGTAGAGACAGCGTTTCATGGTGTTAGCCAGGATAGTGCTTATATTTCTAACCCAGATTTTTTAAGTTTGTTTAAGTCAGAGTTCAAATAAAGTCCACACATAAAAATTAGTTATATGGCTCTAAAGTCTTTTAATTTATGGGTTTGACTATTTCTCTCTTTCCACCTACCCCTCCTTCTCTCACATTCACACACAACCTCAAGTTTTCTCTCTCTTTTAATTATTTTTCCTTACTAAATTATTTGTTGAAGAAATTAGATTGTGTTTTCTCTGAAATTTCACACAGACTGGACTTTCATGATTGCATGTAACATATTCCTTTATCCTCTGTGTTTTCTATAAATTGGTAATTGCATCTAAAAGCACAAATAGACTGTGGTTCAATATCTTTAGGTAAAACTACTTCATAAATGGTGCTGCCTTCTTTCATTAAGAGACATCTAATATCTGGTTATTTCTTTTTTGTGATGTTAGCAGCTGGAGCCAATCGATGCCTAGAACCATTATTTCCTCAAGAATTGCAAATGGTAGTACATAGAATTAGTGCAGTATATTTGAATTAATCATTAGTATATTCTAATTAATGATTCTACATTTATTAACTTCTCCCATCTACTGTTTGGTTATGTCTTGGTACAATTCGTATTGGAAAGGAAGGATTCATGCTTGATTCTTTTCATTTACCATTTTTCAAAATAATGACCTTGTCCATTGAGATCCTCTAGTGGTGAATTATTAGTTGTTATTGCTTTTAGTGTCACTAGAAACTAATGGATTTAAACATATTTGATATGCTTTAAACCATTACTGGTAATATGGTTCTTTTTCTTAAAGTTTCCCATCTTTGGTCAATGAGAGCCTCTTGAAGTTGGATCTTGACCCTAATAAAAAATTACATGACCCCAGTAATTATTAATAGCTTCCTGGATTTTACATATGATAAGACCTTTCAGGATCATCATAAACATTTTCTATTCCTGAAATTAGTCATTTCTCCAAGGAGTTCTCTTTCCTTTTAGTCAAAATGGAATTTTGAAACCACAATTGGGGATTTCATTGCTACTAGACTAGTCATTGTTTCTAAGCCTTTTCATTGGATAGATAGAAGAAATGTACCTGTGTGTATGAATACATTTTTAAAACAAAATAATCATGAGTTTATATTCATGATTTCAATTTAAATTTAGTACTACAGAGTACTACAGTGTACTTCTCTGCTGTAATCATATATCTGTCTTTTCTTTTCCCATAGTGATAATCCTGGTTCTCAAAAAACACTAGGGTTGGTAGAATATCATATAATAGTCATGGTTTTATGCCATGACATATGCGCACGGGTTTCAGAATGATAAAACCAACACTATTACTACCCAACATAAGTACCAGAAACAGTTAATATTCATTTTTGCAAATCACACCAACTTCTTCTCTGTATGGTTATGTCACCAACTGGATACATATTTAGCTTAATTTAGTTCACTTTTATTTTTTATGGATTTTTAAAAATTTAATATTGTTCTATAATTCTGTAAGATATTAATGGTTCTAAACTCAAATATGTAATACAAAATGAGTCCTAGCTTCTATCTCTATTCCTTCCACCCCATTTCCTTGCTCTTTCAATAGATAGCCATTGAAAATAAGTTCTAGACTATCCTTCTATTGTTGTTTTAAAATTATATATAGCGTATGTGTGTTATAAATACACATACGAGTATTCCTTCTGTCCTAAACTATAATACACTATACAGTCCTTCTCTCCCTCTTGAGCTTTTCATTTAAGAATTGTAGTAGTTCGTTCTCACATTGCTATAAAGAAATACCTAAGATTGGGTAATTTATAAAGAAAAGAGGTTTAATTGGCTCATGGTTCCACAGGCAGCTATACAGGAAGCATGGTGCTGGCATCAGCTTGGCTTCTGGGGAGACCTCAGGAGACTTACAATCATGGCAGAAAGAGAAGGAGGAGCAGGCATCTCACATAGCGAGTGCAGGAACAAGAAGAAGGGAGGTGCTACACACTTTTAAACAACCAGATCTCACGAGAACTCACTATCATGAGAACAGCACCAAGAGAATGGTGCTAAACTATCCATGAGAAATCCACCCCTACGATCTAGTCACCTCCTTCCAGATGCCACCTCCAACACTGGAGATTACAATTCATCATGAGATCTGGGCGAGGACACATATCCAAAGTATATCAACAATACATCTGAGTCAACTCCATAGCAGTACCTAGAGATAATCTTTATTTCTTTGTTCAGGAATGTTTATTTCTTTGTTCAAACACCTTAGCACTCCATGGCATGGATATGCCATAATTTATCCAAGCAGTCGTTTGCTGACATACGTTTGACTCTTTTAGGTCTTTTGTTTTTACAAATAATGCCACAATGTAGTATGCATCTGTCTTTTTGCATTTTTGTCTCTGCATTTTTGGGAAAGGGAAATGAATGCATTTCTGGATCTAGGGATTAATACACAGGGAGCTCTGCCAGATATTATCAAATTCTCCTTCATAGGGGTTATGCCATGTTTGCGTTCCCACCAGCAGTGCATGAAGTGCCTCTTTCCTCTTGCTAAAAGAGAATGCTATTAAAGTTTTGGCATTTTGCTCATCTAATAGATGAGAAATGGAATCTCTGTGTAGTTTTAATATGCATTTATCTTATGAGCAAGACTGATAATCTTTTCATATGTTTAAATGCCATTTGCATTGTGATCTACTTTTCTGTGAATCATTATGTTCATTTCTATAGCCCATTTTTCTATAGAGCTGTTGGATTTTTTCCCTACTTATAAAATCTCTTTATATATTAGGATATTAATTTTTTGAATGGGATATATTTAACAAATATTATTTCCCAATTTGTAATTTGACCTTTTACTTTATTGTTATTATTATTTGAGACAAGGTCTTCCTCTGTCACCCAGGCTGGAGTATAGTGGCATGGTTACATCTCACTGCAGCCTCAACCTCCAGAGCTTAATCAATCCTCCCACCTCAGCCTCATGAATAGCTGGGACTACGGGTGCATGTCACCATACCTGGATAATTTTTCTGTTTTTTGTAGAGATGGGGTTTTGCCATGCTGCCCAGGCTGGTCACAAACTCCTGGGCTCAAGTGATCCTCCTGCCTTGACCTCCCAAAGTGCCTGGATTACAGGCATGAGCCACCATGCCCAGCCTGACCTTTTACTTTACTTTTTTAAGTGGGTGATGGTAGAAATCAAGATGGATGAAATTTAGATCACATTGGACACATTGAAAAAAAAGTAATGTCAGTTTTATTAAAATATCATATTTATAATACACCAGAATTTGTATCCTTTCTGACCTTTAAGTGCATGTTCAAACATTTTTAATATCAATGTTAAAAAATATATAATGTAAAAAAATATTTTGGGTGATACCCGAGGAAAGAGATTTGAAAAATTTAGGTCCTCAATAGTAATTTTAGTGGTTTGGCACCTACAAAAGAGCCTGGGCAGGTATCAGGAAAAACAATATGACTCTGTGGTGTGAAGGTGTTACTCAAACACCAAGGGTTTGGGCTAGGTCCTGTTGCTCACTGCATAGAAAGCCAATCACTGAGACAACAAGCATTGCCAGGGAAGAAGGCTTGATTGGGTGCTGCATTGGACGGGAGATCAGTCTCAGATCCATCTCCCCAGCCAACTAAAATTGGGGGTTTACACAGTGGAAAAGGAATGTAGTTACATGCAGGAAAACACGAATTGGAGGGGCAAGGAATAGGAGTTGGTAAACAGGAAGCAGGTGGTCAGTTAGGAAAACAGGAATTGGAGAGGGGTAAGAAAGCAGTCATGATGAATGAGGGGTCTGAAGTCTTACTGTCTGGATGCAGTGACCTGGAAATTTCAGTTCCTTAACAATCTGGGAAGCCTGATGGTTGGTTTCTTGAGAAAGGAACTCAGATATCTAAGACAAATGTAACTTTCTCAATTGTTAAGACTTGGAGGGTCAATTTCTGCGTTTATTCAAAATAAACTAAAACATAAATTCTATTGGATTATTGCGCTGGTTTCAGTACCTTCTCCCCATTTCTCAATCATGGGGAATCTGGTCATTGATCTTTCTGGCTGTTTCATGTGGAGGAATGGTGTTGTGGAATAATGGGATGAGGAATGGAAATGTGACACCTGTAATTCAATTGTTGTGTCTAGACTCCAAAAGGAAGAGGATATAACAAGGCATGTCTGACCTCCCATCCCATCAGGCTGGAAATTCAGTTTTAGTTTTTTCTGGGGTCTCCTTGACCATAAGTAGGTTCACTTAGTCATCATGGAGCTTAGGATTTTATTTTAAGTTTACATTCCTCAGTTCTTTGGCAAGATTTGCCAGAGGCAGCATCAATAGCTAAATTTTTATTTTGTCCCGTATTATTGTTGGGGTGATGTGGCTACCTGCCCCAGGTCTATCCTGTCCTTTAATGGGACCCCTGTGGCAAAGTGACTTAGAGTCAAAAGACTTATAGCCAAGTAAACATTTTAGGCCAGACAGGATGGAGATGGGCAGGCACTCATTAACCCTGAAAACTCTTTAAGCATTTTAAGGGCCCAAAACCAAAAGCTGAAAAGTAAGTTTGTAGAATTGAATCCTGGTCTTAGATGTTGACTTGTAGCAATTAGCCATACAAAACATAAGCATTTTGTTAAACTCATTTGAATTAAAGAATTTAAAGAGGTAACATTTCTTAATTTGTCAGCTGTTTGGGCATTGTGTGCCCATCCTTGATTTGGAATACCTGAACTAATTTTATCTGTCAAAATCGGCTCCTAAAATCTCATGTGCCCACCTCTTTTACAGTAGTCCCTGGACCTCAAAGGATTGAATAGCTTTAATTTCTGGCCCTGTGTCTCACAAAAGCAACTCATTTTGGTGTCACCTTTTCCCAGGTCTGAAGACAAGGTATTGACTGGTGTCAGTGTTCAAGATTTAGCAGGAGTCAGTGTCTTTTTCAGACCCAGAAGTCAAAAGGCTTCATTAATAGGACATTTATTCAAGATGTTAAAAGGCTCAAAATACTTGATCAAAATAGCTAATATGTCACAAATTAAAACACTGTTATTTGGTGTCTACTGGTTATTGCCTGCAGCACTTTAAACCGTTGTATTAAAGTAGTGAGGTTACTTCTTGCACATGTCTAACTGTTAGCATTCTAGCGTCCAAAAGCATCAAAAACACAGGTCCTATGCCAAACTTATCAAAGCAAGATAATTAATTTTTCTCTCCTTCATTACAAAAATGGTAATGGTAAATATCCGTTTTGGAAATTTAGTATGAGGATAAATGATCTCCTTTTACTTAAATAATGTACAACAAAACAGGGACAAAGTAAGAACAAGTGCACAATAATTTCTTTTTAGCTATTTTAAAGAGTGTCACACATTGCTAAGATTGATTCTAGATATAGTGCTGAAAACTAATTAGGTAACTTTTACCACTAGAATCATTACACCAGTACAACACTTGAAAACATTTTGTTTTTAAATATATATATGAAGGTCCAACAGTGATAAAATGCTTGGGATCAAAGATCACTAAAAATCTCATTTTTTATTATTATTCAATCCAGATGGATTCTACTTAATTATAATAATGGTAAACACAATTAAAGTAATTTGAGGGAAATCCGAGTCAATATAATTTTCTTAAGGACAAGGCCAATCTTTGCTGAGTATTAAAACTTTGTACCCATATCACAATTTTTCTCATTACCTAAAGGAAAAGATCTGAAACCAATAGAAGTTATTGATCAAAATGAATTACCTTAGAAAAAACACCATTTAAACATTTCTACTCTCACCTATTTTTCTTTTTTTCTTTTCTTTTTTTTATTTTTGAGACAGTCTTGCTCTGTTGCTAGGCTGGAGTGCAGTGGTGCCATCTCGGCTCACTGCAACCTCCACCTCCTGGGTTCAAGCGATTTTCCTGCCTCAGCCTCCTGAGTAGCTGGGACTACAGACACATGCCACCACGCCCAGCTAACTTTTTGTATTTTTGGTAGAAACGGGGTTTCACCATGTTGGCCAGGATGGTCTTGATCTCTTGACCTTGTGATCTGCCCACCTTGGCCTCCCAAAGTGCTGGAATTACAGGCATGACCACTGCGCCCGGCCTACTCTCACCTATTTTTCTAAATAACAAAATAAATAATGTATGATTTATGTTTAGAACTTGTAAAAATAAGTCTTTTATTTTGAGGGAGGAGAACCTTGATGCTCTTGTAGCTCTTTAGATTATCAGAGGTAAGCAAAACCAATCCAGTTTTAAATGGCTGGTATGCTTTATTGTATTTTGGTGGCTTGACAAAGGTAGCTTAGGAAGTTTAGATAAATAGAGCAAATGATGAATTGTTGGAAATGCGTAGGACCCAAAATGAGTATTCACAGAACCAATTACAAGCTTTCCATTAGAAACTAAGAAAATCAATAGTTTAATATAAATATATGTAAGTAGAAATTTTTGTCAATAATAACATATCTTCTTTGGTGCATTTTACATACAGAATTATATATTAACTAGAATTCTTATTCTTAGTGACCTTAAGAATAAACTGATATTCTTTGGGAAGCAAGAAAATCCTGAAACATCTGTCAAATATCAGTATTTTACAGATGAAAACCATTCCACAGTTTTTAGAAACATGTTTCCCCATATCATAATCCTTTCTTAATTGGAAATGACCCAGATATCCAAGGAGCATCAAAAATAATTTTAAGATTTTAAATTATACACAAAGTTTACCTATAAGCACGTATCCCTTTTATATGCACTCATTTATTTTTTAACAGTTTGTCTAGATTTCTTCTGAAAACTGAGATATTAAGCAAAACTTATTATCATTTCAAGTTACTTCCTTGTAAATAATTTTTAATAGCCTATAAATATTAGATATTTACCTAAGCAAGAACCTTAAAGTTAAATGCAGGGGGATTTTTGCCAATAGCTCAGAGGATTCAGCTACTTTTATTAAACCAACAAAAGTAAATGAGTCTTATTTGTCAAGAAATTCACACAAATAGAGATTGTTTTAGTTTTGGCTGGGCTTATAGTTTTATAACTTTCTCTTCCAAACTCTGACGTCTCAAAATATCCAGCAGAGACAAATACGAAACCCAGACAAAAGTGTATGCTGCCAATTTCAAAGCATTTTTATGTTAATTTTATCAATAATTTTAAAGCCAGCTGGTATATTAAAGATCTACTCAAGTCACAGGAACTTGAAAAATTCTTGGACTTATTTGTTTAATGTACAAGCATTCTTTCACTTATAAGTCAATTTGTTGCCAGGTAAAAATAATATGTAACATCCAGACACATATATACACATAGAAAGATCCACTAGCTTTTACCTCAGAATTCTAGTCATGAGATAGCAATATAAACTCAGCAGCTTGCAGACATGTTCACATGGTTAAACTCTGTTTGCTCCAATAGGTAATTCAATGAAGGCTGTGTACCAAAATTTTGGGTAAAGCAGTTTCCATGGCAGTTTGATTTTTAAAGGGAATATCTCCCCAGAGTCCAAAGAACACTGGGGCCACACCACAGAAGAACATCATGTACTAAGTAGCTTGACTCTGGTTAGAACAGCAGCATAAAAGCCTGGATACGTGGAACTCCATTTTGCTTTCCCATTCGACCAGAAAATGAGGCCCATGGAGAGGCCAAACTTCTCCAGATTCCAAAGAATACTGGGGTGAGATGGTGTTACAAAAGAATATCAGTTTATCAAATTCTCCCATAACTAGAGGGAACACACACATATAAACAAACAATCACCAAAATGCAATCCAACTGCTGCAACAACAAACAAGTCCCAAGAGTGTCCAAACTCAAACAATTGGGGTGCTTTCCTCTCTCAGTTGGTTGAGCTTGTTTAACCTGCAAACAGAAATTCTTTTGGAATTTCCCAAATTGAGAGGAGCAGATCCTGCCGTCTGGGCCCACAAAAGACACTCACCCATTTGATGCAGATGCAGGTGACAAATGTTAAAAACCATTCTTCCTAGGCAATCAGGAACATGGTTAGGGCTGGCAGTGGCAGGGCCAGAGAGAGACTGAAATTCACCTACAGCTAAAAATGGGTGGACAGCTGCTTAGAAGGGCTTCTGAGACTCTCCTGGCCTATGGCAGTGAAACATAAGCAATGCATTACTGGTGCAGGAACCAAAACCTGTTATTGAAACAGCAGGGGTTTGGTCTGGGTTCATTTCCTATATACACAGAAAGCCAATCACTGAGATGACTGTTGCTAGGGAAGAAGGCTTTATTCAGGTGCTGAAGTCTGTCAACAATACTCTTTACTGGCAATACTCATTGTCTCAGTGACTGGCTTTCTGTGCAGCATGCAACTGGACATACACCAAATTTCTGGTGTTTCAGTAACACATATATGGCTTCAAATGTGATTTCTGACACTTACTAGCTCTGTAAAATTGTGTAAGTTACTTGACGGCTTTGAATGTTAGTTCCTTGTTTTTAAGAATGTGGCTGATATTTACTATTCTGGACTTTGTGAGTATTACATGAAGCCCCATTATAGGGCCTTCATAGATGATAGTGCTTCTTATTTTCCAGACACCAGATTCATCTCTCTGAAGCAGGATAGTATCCTACTCCTTTTTTGTATCTCCTGTGTCTAACACCATGCCTGGCACATGGGATGCCCCCACTTGATAAATGATGAATCAACAAGCCAACTAGCAAGTTCAAGGACAACTCAGAATCTTAAGTATTTTATGCCTAATTTTTCTTATAACCTATAGTTTTATTTCAGTGTATGTTTATGAGGCATTACTCCTGATAGAGTTCCTGAGGCCATGTCAGGCCCTTTCAAAGAATACCTAAACTGCCTGAGAGGAGGCTAAATTAGTCTCCCCAGATACCTTTGAATCAGGAAGGAGCCAAAGATATTCTAAAATCTAGATATTTTCGCATTCCTCTGGGTCATGGCTGAGACTAAATTGGACCTCAGGCCTAGGGAGAACACACAGGATGAATATTAATTTGTCTGCACATATTCTTTTAAATGTTAGACCTGCTTCTAAGCCATTGTATTTCTTGGGTGTGTTTTTGTTGCATGATAAATTGCTGCATGTTTTGGTGCTCAGTGGTGAACAAGAAAACTGCATTGAGCTCCGTAGCTGACATAGGTGCATGTCAGTGATTCTTAGTGCAGCAATTTTGCTCCCTGCCCTCTACCTGCTCTAGGGAACAACTGGCACTGTCTGGAGATATTTTGACTTGTGACAACTCGCAACTGAGGGGAGGGTACTACTAGAACCTAGTTGGTAGAGATCTCTAATGTTGCTAATCATACCACAGTGCATGATGAGACAGCCCCCTCCACCACTATGATAAATTTTTCAGCCCCAAATGTCAATAGTGTTAACACTGAGAAACCCCAGTATATGTATTTCTTTTATGATTGAATTTTGAAAAAATAATTATAAAACCTATGATGTACCCTCAAAAATTAAAAATTAAAAAATGAAAAGCATAAACAAGAAAGAAGAAACAAATGGATTGCATGCCTGTATCAAAGCATCTCATGTACCCCATAAATATATAAACCCACGAGGTAACCTCAAAAATTAAAAATAAAAAGATTTTTAAAAAGAAAAATAATTATGAACTGATGGCAAAGTTCTAAATAAAAAAGACTTGTTATGAAAAGCAAATTTTTTAAATGGTTAACTTGACACTTGAGCAGATCATACATAGAAAGGCACCATCTGTTTGAAAATTTGATGAAAGGCAAGGGGAGTAGACTATGTAATTTCACTCACCAGGCTTTTATTTTATATTAATAAATGAATTCACATATATAGATACTATATCTGTCTCTGCATAATTGGCTTTATATAAAGTACTTATAAAGAAAGAATATTCTTTCTACATATTTCTCCTAATTTCTCATTTCAGCTATCTAGGAAATAGTAAATTTAGTTTAGAAGTATCTATAATGCAGCTTGGCAATTTAACGCTGCAAATATTTGTGTCCATTTTGAAAGGATCCTTAAACGTTTCTCAGGAAGGCCATTTTGTTTTGCTTTAAAAAATAAAAATATGTTTGTCTGCATTGCGGATGGGTGTGAAATCAGTTGGCCATGTGACTTTTTTCCCCCAAGGAGCCAAAAAAAAAAAAAAAACCAGGGAGCCAATATGACTGAACTGTGAATGTATCTACTCTGGTAATCAATTACTTCTGAAACACAGCTATGCAAGTCTTATATTTTAGAATGGAAAGAGCCCTCTGAGGGAGTATTAGGTATTCCTTCCCATTCTGGAAGTAAAACTTGCATTGTAAATGTAGCAAATAAAAAAGAATTGGGAGTTTATTTAAATAGATCTGTGGGCTTAGAAGCTGAGGATTAAGCATTGTGAATCAGCCATGCTGTAATGCATTTGCAGGAACTGGCTGCTGCAGCCTGCAAAGCTGGTTTTACATTGTGCAGAAAGACCTTTCCAGCACAACTCACAGCAGATCTCTCTGCTACTCTCTATGTGGCTACATGCCGAGGGCAATTTCATACTCTTTGTCTTTTCCTATGAAAAAATGAAAGTGTTTTGCTTAAAATCTTATACATATCTTAATATCATTCCAGCAGTAGTTCCTTAAAACCTGCACAGCTCTGGCTACCCATATGTAGAAAGCTGAAACTGGATCCCTTCTTTACACCTTATACAAAAATTAACTCAAGATGGATTAAAGACTTAAATGTAAGACCTAAAACCATAAAAATCCTAGAAGAAAACCTAGGCAATACCATTCAGGACATAGGCATGGGCAAAGACTTCATGACTAAAACACCAAAAGCAATGGCAACAAAAGCCAAAATTGACAAATGGGATCTAATTAAACTAAAGAGCTTCTGCACACCAAAATAAACTATCATCAGAGTGAATAGGCAACCTACAGAAAAGGATAAAATTTTTGCAATCTATCCATCTGACAAAGGGCTAGTATCCAGAATCTACAAATACATTAAACAAATTTACAAGAAAAAAACAACCCCATCAAAAAGTGGGCAAAGGATATGAACAGACACTTCTCGAAAGAAGACATTTATGCAGCCAACAAACATATGAAAAAAGGCTCATCATCACTGGCCATCAGAGAAATGCAAATCAAAACCACAATGAGATACCATCTCACGCCAGTTAGAATGGCCATCATTAAAAAGTCAGGAAACAACAGATGCTGGAGAGGATGTGGAGAAATAGGAATGCTTTTACACTGTTGGTGGGAGTGTAAATTAGTTTAACCATTGTGGGAGACAGTGTGGCAATTCCTCAAGGATCTAGAACTAGAAATACCATCTGACCCAGCAAGCCCATTACTGGGTACATACCCAAAGGATTATAAATCATTCTACTATAAAGACACATGCACACGTATGTTTATTGTGGCACTGTTCACAATAGCAAAGACTTGGAACCAACCCAAATGCCCATCAATGATAGACTGGATAAAGAAAATGTCGCACATATTGGATAAAGAAAATGTGGCACATATACACCATGGAATACTATGCAGCCATAGAAAAGGATGAGTTCATATCCTTTGCAGGGACATGGATGGAGCTGGAAACCATCATTCTCAGCAAACTAACACAGGCACAGAAAACCAAACACTGCATATTCTCACTCTTAAGTGGGAGTTGAACAATGAGAACACGTGGACACAGAGAGGGGAACATCACACACTGGGGCCTGTCGGGGAGTGGGGGGGATGGATAGCATTAGGAGAAATACCTAATGTAGATGATGGGTTGATGGGTGCAGCAAACCACCATGGCACATGTATACCTATGCTAAACCTGCACATTTTGCACATGTACCTCAGAACTTAAAGTATAATAAAAAATTTAAATTAAACAAACATTAAAAAAAGCTGTACAGCTCATGTCTCATGAACATCCTTTCCCCTTATCCCTACCCTGCTTGAAGTAGATTATTTGGGATATCTGAGATCAAGTGACTGGGATCTTACTTCTGGTTCTATCATTAGTCTATGTATGAGATTGGACCAATCTTAAATAATGTGTGTCAATTTCCTCTTAATTAAATGGGATAATAATGCCTACTCTCACCATTTCACAGAATTTTTATGAGCAATTAGTACCTTTTTTAATTTTCCTCTCCCTCTCCTCTAATCTCTTTGCCAGTGTCTCTATTTCACAGTTATGTACCCAATACTGTTTATGTACCCAATAGGTACTATGGGAGTACCTGGTAAATATTCCTTAAATATTTGTTCAGTGAAATGTAAGTTATTTCAGCTTTATATTTATTTCTGCCAATACTCAGAGTGAGGGGGATTCCATGTAAACTAGACTTGCAGTGACTTAAAAAGCCAAAATGTTGAATACATCTCTCAAGCGAATCTAAAGGCAGAGAAACCATAGCACCTCAACGTTAATTCTTAAAATTACTGGAGTTCATTTATTATAATGGGAAGTGGCCATCTAGTGTGAGTTAAGAATGGGACATTGGAATCAGGTAATCCTGGGTTGGATGCTGGTTCTGAAACTTACTTGTGACATTGCATAAGTTTCCTGAACTATGTAGACTCCAATTTTGTTTTGTATAAAAGAGGAATAGTAATAATATCTTCCTTATAGTCTTATTCTTAGGGGAAAATGAGAGAATTTATGTAAAGTGCTTAGTCCAGTGCTTGATGCATAGTAAGCATGTATATTATGGTAGGCTAGATGTGGCAACAAGTAGGTCCCCCAAATAAACAACACAACTACAATAGTTTGAGGTATATGTTCTTGGTTAATAGATGGCTCACTTTTGTGCAGTATTCAGGAAGGTAAGTTCCTTTTTTCTAATGGTGCTGCCTTCATCTAGGGCCCTTGCTGTGTCACTTTCTGCTCTCACTCCATTCGTGAGAAATACTCATGTGGAAAAGAAACAACAGAAGGTTACTGTCTTAGTCCATGCTGTGCTTCTAGAAAAGAATACCTGGAACTGGGTAACTTATAATGAATAGAAATTTATTTCTCGAAATTCTGGACGCTGGAAACTTGATCTGGGCAAGATCAAGACATTAGCATCCGGTGAGAGTCTTCTTGCTTTGCCATCCCATGGCAGAAAGTGGAAGAGCAAAGAGAGGATGAGAGAGAGAGTGAGAGAGGCAGAGGAGGCCAAAGATGGCTGAACTTGTCCTTTTATAAGGAAGCCACTCCTATGATAACAAACCCACTACCATAATGGCATTCATCCACTCATGAGAGAAATGTCCCCATGACCCAAACACCTTCCATGAAGCCTCACCTCTCAACACCTCCACATTTGAGGTAGAGTTTCTGACTGACACATGAACCTTGGGGGACACATTCAAGCCATAGCAGTTGCTATTACAAGGACTGTCAATAGATTAATTGGATGAAGGGAGCAGTAAAAGGTAAAAGCTAAAGATAAAATGTTTCACATCAGGGGCCTGTAGAGATACCAATTTCTTTAATCATAATCAGGTATGCAGGAAGATAAGTAGAATGGAAAGAAAAATTTATAAATTCTGATTTAGAATATTGAATTAGATGTCCACAAGAATATCTTCTTGGGAGAGGCTTCTGGACATTTGGAAATGTAGGATTAGAACTGGGGTCCTGGGAAGTTCAGGACGGTAGTAGCTTCTGTGGGAGCCATTCACATAGAACTAATGGTTTTATCCTGTGACTAAATGCAATTGCTAAAAGATGTTGCATCAGTTTTACCTTGCCTTATTCCTAGCACCTTTGCCATGAGGTTTGCTTAAGTAACAAAACTGATTATTCATTAGAATTTCCCAAAATGTGACTGGACCTAAAGAGGACAGCAACTTTCTCTTCTTTCTTCTGTTCTTTCCCTTGAACAGCAATTCAAAAAATGTCCTTAAAGCAAGCCTGGGGATGAGACATAATAGCAAATATATATACCATCTATACAGTGAAGATAATAATGACATCATGAAATTGTTGTGAAGATTAAGATAGGTGGTACAGGTAAAGTGTCTAAGTGGCTGGCACATGGTAGTTCTCTCATCCTACGGACTCGTTTCCAATTGGTCACCACGCCATTATTATTATGCCCTTATCCTAAATATGCAACCCAAAGACAACCAACCTAAAAAAATGTAATAAGTGTCCTCATTTTGCTCTGAAAAGAGACTTAATGCTGTGCTTAGACCAGAGGTCCCCAACCCCTGGGCCATGGACAAATACCAGTCCATGGCCTGTTAGGAACTGCGTCGCACAGCAGGAGGTGAAAGGTGGGCAAGTGAGCAAAGCTTCATCTGTATTTATAGCCACTCCCCATCTCTTGTATTACCGCCTGAGCTCTGCTTCCTGTCAGATCAGCTGCAGCATTAGATTCTCATAGGAGTGCAAACCCTACTCTGAATTGTGCATGCAAGGGTTTCTAGGTTGTGCCCTCTTTATGAGCATCTAATGCCTGATGACCTGTCACTGTCTCCCATCACCCCCAGATGGGACCATCTAGTTGCAGGGAAACAAACTCAGGTCTCCCATTGGTTCTACATTATGGTGAGTTATATAATTATTTTATCATATATTACAATGAGAGAGATGGATTACATCCTATTATTAGGATGTAATAATAATAGAAATAAAGTTAACAATAAATGTAATGTTTTTGAATCCTCCCCAAATCATCCTCACCCCCTCAACCCCCACCGCGGTCCCGGTCAGTGGAAAAATTGCCTTCCACACACAAGTTATATCCTTGAGAAAATATTGATTTTTATTTGATATTATGTAGACCACCGGTCAGGAAGAATGCCAAGTATGTGTTTCCCTTCTGGATTGGGGTTGTCTTAAATTTCTTTGGGGCTTTAAAGACTTTTGATTTCACAGAAGCCCTATTCTGACTCTTAAAGTACTTTGTATTCATGTTGCTTTTTGTGCTTGGAAAGCAATTTACAAATAGCAACTAATAACATAAAGTTATGGTATTTTTCTAGGTTAGTTCACTTGTTTTGTTGGGATTTAGTCTATATTTACTGTTTTTTTAACTTCAATCTTTAAACTTTTATGGATGTTAGTATACAAATACATTAAAGTTGAGTAAGATACAATGAAATACAAATAAATAGTAAGCACATTCATTTCATGGGTGTAATATTGAGGATGTAAGTCTGAAATACTTTCTAATTACTGTCTAGGAGCTTAGCATTAAAATATTAGAAGGTCAATGGTTACTGAACTATATGACCATCAAATAGTGTGAAGTCTGGGATTTACCTTGAAATAAGCCAGTAGGGGGCTGAGAAAGAATATTGAAACTAAACTAGTCATATGTTGATATTTATTGAAATAAGAGGTGGATGCAGGGTATTTTATTATTCTAGTCTCTACAGTTTTGTCTGTATTTGAATGTTTCAAGTTTTACTCTTTAATATTTTAAATTACTGGAGAGTTAGAGTCCCATCATAACCATATTGTATGTTAATTATACCTCAGCAAAGTTGATTTAAAACATTTATTTTACATTAAAAAATAAAACCTGTAACATGTATCTCTTGTAAAATCATAAATGAGAGAAAATTAGGATATACTGAGCACTGTTTAAGACTGCTCTGTCCTAAACAATGCGAAGTACTTGTGGTAAGTTTTGTCAACTAATCCTCATACCAGCCACATGAAGTAGGCATTATTAGCACTGCATTTAACAAATGAGGAAACCTAGGCTCAGAGAGATAAGAGTTCCTCAGTGGGGACTCTGGAATCATACAATAAGTGATTGGAGGGTTAGAGTCCCATCACATCATATTATTATATTTATTCATGTATATATATGTGTATATAATTTTCACTTTTTTGATAATGTCTACTACATTAACGAGATAGCATATTTCTAAGGAAATATACTAGTGCATGTATCTCATTAATGTAGTAGACATTATCATTACATGCACTGGTATGTTTCCTTAGAAAGATAATATGTAACATATAGTGTAATTGGCAGATGTTTTTTCCTAGCTAATCTGGAATGCTTCTTAGCGTAGTGCATGTCATTTTTCTAGGTAAGCCAGTCAGTCCGTGGTGGAGCAAATGAGGAGATTGATATGAGTTCGGATTACAGAGGAAAGATCCTGTAAGTCCCATCCTGAATGCAGTGGTAACCTATCAGGGACTTTTAGGCAATGGGGAGGAACATCATCTGATGTATTTTGAAGACGAATGATAGGAATACCAAAGTAGAAGAAAGAAGACTGGCCGGGCGCGGTGACTCATGCCTGTAATCCCAGCACTTTGGGAGGCCAAGGCAGGTGGATCACGAGCTCAGGAAATCGAGACCATCCTGGCTAACACGGTGAAAAGCCATCTCTACTAAAAATACAAAAAATTAGCTGGGCGTGGTGGTGGGTGCCTGTAGTCCCAGCTACTGGGGAGGCTGAGGCAGGAGAATGGCACGAACCCAGGAAGTGGAGCTTACAGTGAGCTGAGATTGCGCCACTGCACTCCAGCCTGAGTGACAGAGCGAGACTCCATTTAAAACAAAAAAGAAAGAAGGCCAATTAAGAGACTGCTGTAAGGCAGGCAACAGATCATGGTAAATGGTAGAAAGGAAATAGCAATGAAGATGGTAGAAATAAAGGCTAGAAGAAGAAAGTGGGAGATTTTAGGGGAAGCACAGTTGACAGGACTTGATAATACATTGGCTATATGAACTGAAGGAAAGAGGAATCAAGGAAGCTTCCCAAATTTTGGTTTGAGGTTGTGCTTTTACAGAGATGGGAAAAACCTAAGGTTTTAATGGCACTTGTAGTTTGACTTTCCTGCCGGACTGGCAGTGTCTTGCAGGCAGGCACTACACCTCCTCATGTGGTATCTAGTACATAGCAGGCATTCAACAATTTTTCTTTTTTTCTCTTTTTTTTGGAGACAGAGTCTCGTTCTGTTGCCCATGGCATGATCTCAGCTCACTGCAACCTCTGCCTCCCAGGTTCAAGTGATTCTCCCACCTCAGCCTCCCAAGTAGCTGGGATTACAGGTGCCCGCCACCACACCCGGCTAATTTTTGTATTTTTAGTAGAGACCAGTTTGTGCCTGGTTGGCCAGGCTGGTCTTGAGCTCTTGACCTCTAGTGATCTACCCCCTTCAGCCTCCTAAAGTGCTGGGATTACAGGCATGGGCCACCGTGCCCAGCCTCAACACATTTTTTAAACAAATAAAGAAATGCTCAGTATTATTATACAATAATAGCATAAGATCAGTGCAGGTCTCCACTGTTTCAATGGAGGCTTTAAAGGGCAATGAAGCGTGGAAACAGATTCCTTCCAAACATGGACCTTTGTGTCATCTCTTATCAAATAAGGTTTTGGAGTGACATATGTGTTACAATAATCGACTTGTATAAGTGAGAATATTTTGCTCTTCATTGTACATATCTTAATGCTTTAATGAAAAATCTTTTAAAAATATTATTGAAACATTCAAATAAAGACCAAACTGTAGAGACTAGTATAATAAAATATCCTTTATCCATCTCCCATTTCAATAAATATCAACACATGACTAGTTTTGTTTCATCAATATTCTCTCTCAGCCCCCTACTGGCTTACTTTGAAGTAAAAATCCCAGACTTCATACTAGTTGATGAATATATAGTTCAGTCACCATTGACCTTCTAATGTTTTAATGCTATGCATATATATATATATATATATATATATTTTTTTTTTTTTTTTTTTTTTTTTTTTTTTGAGACGGAGTCTTGCTTTTGTCACCCAGGCTGGAGTTCAATGGCATGATCTCTGCTCACTGCAACCTCTGCCTCCCGAGTTCAAGCGATTCTCTGGCCTCAGCCTCCTGATAGCTGGGATTACAGGTGCCCGCCACCATGCCTGGCTAATTTTTGCATTTTTAGTACAAACGGGATTTTGCCACGTTGGCCAGGCTGGTCTCGAACTCATGACCTCATGATCTACCCGTCTCTGCTTCCCAAAGTGCTGGGATTTCATGCATGAGCCACGGTGCCCAGCCTATGCATATATTTTGACACCCAAAAAGGATAAAGCACTACTTCCCACCAGGTTACATGAAGTGGGGTTAGCACACTCCAGACCTCCAACTATGTTACCTTAGTGAGTTCTATATAGCTGGTCTCTGCTTTCTCTAACATTTCTTGGCACTTCTGAGGTAGGAGGCAGGACTTGACTCTGGAGGCAGGTCTTGGACACTGGACCAAATTGGAAACTAGCTAAAGTAGGGACAGGGCAGAAGCAAGTTTCCAAAATATACATCCACCAGTGTGCAATGTCAGTTTACCATTACCAAGGCAGCACCTGGAGGCTACGGACCCTTTCCATGGTAACAACTGGGCAACCTGGAAGTTATCACCTTTTTCTAGAAATTTCTGCATAATCTCTTCCTTAATTTGTGTGTAATTAAAAGTGGGTATAAATCTGACTGCAGAACTGCCTCTGAGCTGTTCCTCTGGGCACACTGTCTATGGAGTAGCCCTGCTCCACAAAGACCAGTATCCCTGTTGTTGCTGTGCTCTGCCACTTCAATAAAAGTTGCTGTCTAACACCACAGGCTCACCCTTGAATTCTTTCCTGGGCAGAATCAAGAACCTTCCCAAGCTAAGCCCCAATTCGGAGGCTTGCCTACCCTGCATCACTTCCAGAGATTTACAAACTATTTACTTATTCAGTTAGACACCAAATATGTATTGACCACTTAAATGGAAAGCACTCAACTAGGCATTTTGAGAGATACAGAGGTATATGATGGGACTCTAACCCTCCAACAATTTAAAATATTGCGGCGGTTGATATTGAGTGATCGGGTGTCAACTTGATTGGACTGAATGATGCTAAGTATTGTTCCTGGGTGTGTCCATGAGGGTGTTGCCAAAGGAGATTAACATTTGAGTCAGTGGACTGGGAGAGGTGGACCCACCCTCAATCTGGGTGGGCACCATTTAATCAGCTGCCAGCATGACTCGGATAAGGCAGGTAGAAGAAGGTGGAAGGAGCTGACTTCCTGAGTCTTCCCACCTTCATCTTTCTCCCATGCTGGATGCTTCCTTCCCTTGAACGTCAGACTCCAAGCCCTTCAGGTTTTGGACTCTTGGACTTTTACCAGTGGTTTACCAGGGGCTTTCAGGCTTTCAGCCGCAGACTGAAGGCTGTGCTGTTGGCTTCCCTATTTTTGAGGTTTTGGGACTTGGGCTGGCTTCCTTGCCCTTCAGCTTGCAGACGGCCTATCATGGGACTTGACCTTGTGATCGTGTGAGTCAATACTCCTTAACAAACTCCCCTGCATATATACACATTTCCTATTAGTTCTGTCCCTCTAGAGAACCCTGACTAACACAAATATTAAAGAGTAAAAGCAGCATGCAGACTAATAATGTGGTATATGATCTGTAAAGGGTAAGTGAATGGTACAGAAAGTAAATATTTCAAAGATTGGGGAAAGTGAGCTGTTTGTTTTTGGTCGGGATGAACAAGAAAGACACCGTGGCAGGGGGAGGATTCAAACAAATCTTTAAAGAATGTTGACATTTTAAAGGTGGACTTCATTCCCAGGAAGACAGAGTAACATAAGTTCGTGTCCTTTGTAGGGACATGGATGAAACTGGAAAACATCATTCTCAGTAAACTATCGCAAGGACAAAAAACCAAACACCGCATGTTCTCACTCATAGGTGGGAATTGAACAATGAGAACTCATGGACACAGGAAGGGGAACATCACATTCCGGGTACTGTTGTGGGGTGGGGGGTGGGGGGGGCGGGGACAGCATTAGGAGATATACCTAATGCTAAATGACGAGCTAATGGGTGCAGGAAATCAACATGGCACATGGATACATATGTAACAAACCTGCACATTGTGCACATGTACCCTAAAACCTAAAGTATAATAAAAAAAAAAAAAAACAAAACATAAGTGCAAGACAAATGGCAGAATAAACGAATATATGTAGAGAGAAATGGTTGATAGAATAGAACAGATTGGGCGGAGTGTAGGGTTTGTGAGAGAGAGGTGCGAGGGAGGCTGGAAAGTGTTAATATGGAGAGAAGAAACATTCAAAGTTGTTTCTTCATTGTGGTTGCATGTTTACAATAAAAAAATTGAGAGAAAATAATATAGTTCCATTTTATGGCAAAGCAAACTGTGTGGAGATCGTTGCTAACTAAACTATTCCGGACTTTTGGCCGGGCGCGATGGCTCACGCCTGTAATCCCAGCACTTTGGGAGGCCAAGGCGGGTGGATCACGAGGTCAGGAGATCGAGACCATGCTGGCTAACAAGAGTGTATGGGCAACTTATGTTCTTTAGAGGATAGATTTTTTTTCTGGTTCTACTTGCCATTCTACAAAGTGTATCTATTCCCAGTTTTAAATTTTGCATAAATATGCAGATCATGACAATCAGAAACAAAGAAAAACCAGTATTACAAATTCATATATTTCATCTCCATCTTGAATCCCCTGTAAAAAAACCCCTACAAGATAAAAAGCCTAAACTATAACCTATTTCTAAGCAAAAAACCATAATAAGCAAGAATACTGTCACAAACTAACAAGTATAAATAATACTTAGGATTCCTGGCGGGCAAAAATACCTCAAGAGAAGCCTCTACTACTATGGAAAAGGCACAAATCTGAAATAAGACCTAATACAAACCTGAGTCCCCACTGAGGAACCCTTATCTGTCTGAGCCTAGGTTTCCTCCTTTGTTAAATTGAGTGCTAATAATGCCTACTTTATGTGGCTCGTATGAGGATTAGATGACAAAACTTAGCACAAGCACTTCGCACTGTTTAGGACAGAGAAGGTGCTCAGTATATCCTAATTTTCTCCCATTTATGATTTTACAAGAGATGCATGTCACAGGCTTTATTGTGTTTAATGTAAAATGAATTTTTAAATCAACTTTGCTGAGGTATAATTAACATACAATAAACTGCACATATTTAAAGTGTACAGTTTGATAAGTTTTAACACATGCCAGCACCCAGGACGCCATCACATAGCTAAGATAATGGCCATGTCCAACACAGCAGCAGTTTCCTCACACCCGTTGGTGATCTCTTCTTTCTCACAACTGTCATCCCCAGGCAACCACGGACCAGCTTTCTGTCACAGTACATTAGTTTGCATTTTCTAGAATTTTACAAATATGGAATTATACAGTATGTGCTCTTTTTGTCTTGTTTATTTCACTTAGCCTAATTATTTTGAGATTCATGTATGTTGTTGCTTATATCAATAATTCTTTTTATTACAGAGTAGTATCTCATTGTATGAATAGCACACACATTTATATCTTTGAGCAGGCTTAAAGTTGCCAGAATTTCAAAAATGATAATATAGCTTTAAAAATAAGAACTGGCAATTTTAGTTGAGTGCAAGAAAGATGTTGTTCATTTTGGACACCTTTTTTTTTTGTTTTTGAGTTGATTGTACATGATGCTTTAGAAATCTGGAAAAAATGTAGCATATTAATGACTTTTATTATTTAATTTGGATAAGAATTTCTCTATTCAAGATATGAGTTGTCAGTTATTTTTAAAAATAAGGGGGAAACATGTCAATATTTAAAATTTAAGAAATATGAACAAGACAAAGGAGGAAGTAAAATATCAGCCTAATTCCATGGCCCAGAAACAATCTTTCTTTTTTATTTATTTATTTATTTATTTTTGAGATGAAGTCTTGCTCTGTCGCCAGGCTGGAGTGCAGTGGCACTATCTTGGCTCACTGCAACCTCTGCCTCCCAGGTTCAAGCGGTTCCTCTGCCTCAGCCTCCTGAGTACCTGGGACTACAGGCGCCTGGCACCATGCCCGGCTATTTTTTTTTTTTTTTGTATTTTACTAGAGACAGGGTTTCACCATGTTGGCCAGGATGGTCTCGATCTCCTGACCTCGTGATCTGCCTGCCTCGGCCTCCCAAAGTGCTGGGATTACAGATGTGAGCCATCATGCCTGGCCCAATCTTTCTTTTTGCCATTGACCTTCATCCCATAATTAGAATCCTCAAAGGAATAAAGAAAGGGGAAAACAGAAAAAAATAGTTGAAGACATAATGGCCTAAATTTTATAAATTGGTTGAAAAAACCCACAAAACTGGAAAGCTCAATGTACTCCGAGTGTAAGAAATTTGAAAATTACACTAAGAAGCACATTATAAAGGAATTACTCAACACTAATAATAAAGAGATCATCTTAGTTCAGCCAGAGGAAGACAGACATATTACATATACAGAGGAACAAAGGTAAGAATGGCATCACATTTTTCTTTGGAATCAATGCAAGCCATTGGAGCAATAAGTCTATGTCCTGAAAAAGAAAGTGTCAAGCTAGAATTCCATATCCAGAAAAAATATATTTCAAATAAACATGAAATAATGACTAGTTTACACATACAAAATAATACAAAATTTAATACCAGAAGACTTGTTCTACAGTAAACGTTAAAGGAAGTCCTTTAGGCAAAAGGAACATGGTATAATATGGAAGCACGAATTTGCACAACTTGGCAGTTCTTAAAAAGTAAACGCACCTATCATACGATTTCACCTTCCCAGTTCCATGAGAAAAAGAAGAAAATATCTAGACAAAGAATTGTCCACAAATGTTCATAGAAGCTTTTTTGTAATAGCAAAAACCTAGAAACAACCTAAGCGTCCATCAGCAGACAAATGAGTAGATAGATTGTGCTATCTCTAAATAACAGAACACTACTCAATAATAAAGAAGAACAAACTAATTATACATGCAGTAATATGAATGAATGTCAGATGCATTATGTTAAATGAAAGAAGCCAGGAAAAATAGAATAAATGCTGTATGATTTTATTTATACAAAATTTTAAAGAATGCAGACTGATCTATAGCGAGAGAAGGCACATGCTTAGTCATTTGGGTGCTGGAGGTGGGAGGGAAAGAAAGAATGGGAGGGGTGGAAAAAGGGCATGAGGAAACTTTTAGAGGGAAGAGATGTTTATTACCTTGATTGTGGTGGTAGTTTCATGGATATAGTAAATCAAAACTTATCAAATTGTACACTATATCTATGCAATTTATCTTACATCATTTGTACCTCAATAGGTTGTAAATAATGAAAAAAAGACACCAAGATTAAAATAATAATAATAGTCCGGGCACAGTGGCCCACGCCTGTAATCCCAGCACTTTGGGAGGCCAAGGCGGGTGGATCACGCTGGTGGTGTGTGCCTGTAATCCCAGCTACTCAGGAGACTGAGGCAGAATTACTTGAACCTGGGAGGCGGAGGTTGCCGAGATTGCACCACTGCACTCCAGCCTGGGCGACAGAGTGAGACTCCATCTCCAAAAAAAAAAAATAGTAAACATGTTGTGCAGATTGTTCCTCACTCAGAAGTGCCCACAGGAAGAATGGGGTCTGAAATCCAGACACATTTGTCAGTAGCAAGAAGAGGCCTTTTGTAATCCATCTACAGAGAAAGACACAGAGAGAGAATATATAATTTGTTTCCCAACAGGAATTGCTGGATTCTAATTTACATACAGACCCTGTCTGTGTTAGCAGCAGTCTTGCTGAATCTACATGTTGTCATCATCATAATGTATTATATTTTAATTTTATTTGGAGATAAGAAGAAGCACCTAGTGAGACTAAAAGAATTGCTAAACTTAAAAGTTTCTCTACCCAGGAGAAACCAGATTATAAAAGATTCCTTGCCGAAAACATGAAAAACACTAAGTAGTTGAGTTTGTTATGCTTTTATAAACTACATATTTCTCGGGAGGCTGAGGCAGGAGAATGGCGTGAACACGGGAGGTGGAGCTTGCAGTGAGCCAAGATTGAGCCACGGCACTCCAGCCTGGGTGACAGAGCGAGACTCCGTCTCAAAAAAAAAAAAAAAAAAAAAAAAGCTATATATTTCAACTTTAAGTGATACCTTTTAACTTCCTCTTATAAAAGATAAGGAAATGGGCACATTAACACCTTTCTTCAACATCCCCTTCTTCGTACTTTTTGAGTTTTGTTTTTATATAATTATTTTGACATTGTCAGAATAAAAACCTAAATAATGGTGTGAATGATAATTATAGAAACTATAACCATGCAAGATGATGGAAATGCTGTGATTCTATATTTAAATGAGTTTGATGCTCACCACCTGTTCTTGTATCATGGCTTTTCCATGTCTTAGTTAAGTTTTCATTTTTTATCTTCCCTTTAGTAGTTTTTGTTACCAAAATCTTTGTATTTTTAAGGAGTTACTGCTATATACCAAATGCTTATGTTACCCTCAAAATTCGTATGTTGAAATCTAACCCCCAATATGATGGTATTAGGAGGTGGGGGCTTTAGGAGGTGATTACGTCATGAGAATGAAACCCTTATGATGGGATCAATACTCTTGTAAAAGAGGCCCCAAAAAGATCCCTGCCCCTTCTGCCTTGTTAGATCATAGCAAAAAGATAAACCAGGAAATGGGCACTCAACAGACACCAATTCTGCCAGCACCTTGATCTTGGACTCTCCAGCCTCCAGGACTGTGAGAAAGAAGTTTGTTTATGAGCCACCCAGTCTATGAGACAGGTGTATTGGATGTTTCCTGAATTCTTGCACTCCTAATATCATCTATCTGTTGTTTTCAGGCTTATAGAATAACTTAAATGGGCAGACAGTTTTTGATTCCAATTCTATTTCCCCCAAATCTTTGTAAATGAAAGTTCTTTTCTGGCTTTGAGGATTTTCGTCTGGATGCCTGTATGATTCATCCTTTAGAGAGGAATATCAGTGATGCCACTGAAACTTGGCATTGCTTGTATTAGATTTTCTGGAGGACAGTGGGACCCATCAAGCAACACATAAAGTGGCTGTTTATTTCACAAAAGTTCCGTTACTGATGGAATTATCTTTGTGTTCTGATTGTTGATTGCTTCTTCAGGAAAGCCAATTTTCTGTATGTTGGATTTTCTTCTTCCGTATCTATCCTCTTTGCCACAATCATTTGACGTCCTGCTTGCTAAGGAATAACATGAGCCTAAGGCTTAGGTGGAAATGCACTGGGGCAATTTGTTTTCTTGTCACAAACACTCTGTCACCAAATCTTTTAGTTCCTTTGCCCTGGGGGCAAGTCTTCTCTCACTTTTGGACATATTGGCAAAGTTCTTTGGTGGAGAGCCAGATAGTAAATGAGAACCTTACAGTTTCTGCTTCAACTACTCAACTGTGTCATTGTAGCCTGTTACAAACGGAATTGTTTCCCTCATCTTAGTCCATTCTCACAATTCTGGAGGCTGGGAAGTCCAAGATCAAGGTACAGCAAATTCAGTGCCCGCTTTCTGGTTCATAGATGGCGCCTTGTCCCTGTGTTCCCACATAGTGGAAGGGACAAGGTAGCTTTCTGGTGTGTCTTTTACAAAGGCACCAATCCCATTCATAAGGGCTGTGCCATATGGACTGGTGTCCTTAGAAAAAGAGAAGGACACAGGAATGAACACTTACAAGGAGAAAAGGCCATCTGAGGACACAGCAAAAAGGTGGTCATCTGCCAGCCAAGGAAAGAGGCCTCGGGAGAAAACAACACTGCTGATACCTTGGACTTCCCAGCCTCCAGAAATGTAAGAAAATTAATTTCTGGCCGGGTGTGGTGGCTCACACCTATAATCCCAGAACTTTGGGAGGCCGAGGGGGGCAGATCTCTTGAGGCCAGGAGCTTGAGACCAGCCTGGCCAACATGGTGAAACTCCGTCTCTACTAAAAACACAAAAATTAGCTGGGCATGGTGGCTCATGCCTGTAATCCCAGCTACTTGGGAGGCTGAGGCAGGAGAATTGCTTGAACCTGGGAGGCAGAGGTTGCAGTGAGCCGAGATCATGCCATTGCACTCCAGCCTGGGCAACAGAGTGAGTCTCTGTCTCAAAAAAAGAAAAGAAAATTCTGTTGTTTAAGCCAGCCAGTCTGTGATATTTTGTTATGGCAGCCCTAGCACACTGATACATATATAGCCTGAAAGCAGCCATAGACAATATATAAACAAATGCTCAGGGCTGTGTTCCAATAAAACTTTATTCATGGACATTGAAATTTGAATATCATATGACTTTCTTGTCATGAAATATTATTCGTTGTTTTTTATTTATTTTATTTATTTATTTATTTTGTTGAGATGGAGTCTTGCTCGTCTCCAGGCTGGAGTGCAGTGGTGCGATCTTGGCTCACTGCAACCTCTGTCTCCCAGGTTCAAGTGATTCCCCTGCCTCAGCCTCCCGAGTAGCTGGGACTATAGGCGTGTGCCACCATGCCCGGCTAATTTTTTTTTTTTTTTTTTTTAGTAGAGATGGCGTTTTGCCATGTTGACCAGGATGATCTCAATCTGACCTTATGATCCACCTGCCTCATCCTCCCACAGTACTGGGATTACAGGCATGAGCCACCGTGCCTGGCCGCTTTTTATTTTTTTTTAACTATTTAAAATGTAAAAATCATTCCCAGCTCACAACAGAACAAAAATAAGCAATGAGCCAGATTTGGCTGGCAGGCTCTTGTTGTAACTCTTGTTCTAGAAGGCAGTTTGATTCATACTAAAGCCCGGTAAATCACAAGGCTTTGTCTCAAGATCTGATACTTGATTATTCCCTTCTGTCCTTCAGCCTGGCTTCACTTCTGGGTGTAAAAGGTAATATGGGGCATCAGCCTGTCTCAGCCCCACCTCCCCTGACTTCCTTTTGTGTTAGAGAACTACACATAAGGGGACTCCCTGCTTCTCTCAAATTCTCTTAGTACTGGTTTTCCTGGTCAAAGGATCAATGGATAGACTTTCCACTATTGTGACACTTACTTTTGGAGATGGTTGCATCCTGTTCAGAGTCTGAGGCTTGTGTCTGCTCTCAGCATCCTCCCGTTGGCAGACCTTTCCACCATAAATGGCTTCTGTGTGTCACAGTCTGTGGTTTAGGCTTATGGCCATATTCTGGTTTTATTGTTGTTGGAGACTTGGGTTTTTTCCTCCTGTTTTCCATTATGTTCCTGGGCTTTAAGCAACTGGGGTGAATTAAAAGTTCCTTTACTTACATATCTTTGGACAAAAGCCAGCCAAATCCTTCTGGACAGTTGGGAATGTGTCTTTTATTCTCTGCCTTCCCAGAGTGTAGGCCAGGGCCTGGTGCAGAGTAAATATCTACTGAGTCACCAGTCTTCTCAATCTTCCTTATTAAACATTTCCTTGCCTCCTCTACTCTCACACATGCTGCCATCATCTCTTCTCTGAATGTCTGCAACAACCTCCACACTGGCCTCCTCTAATCTGGCCTTGCTCTCCTTCATTCATTTTCTACTTTTAGCAACATGATCTGATTATATCACAAATCTGAGCATGCCACTCTCTTGCATAGAACCTTTCAATAGGAGCTCTATATTCTTAGGATAAGCTCTAGAGCCAACCACATAATAGTCATTCAATAAATATCTGTTAAATGAAAGATTGTAGGGAATCAGAAGCCTCAGGTCATAAGAAGGGGCTGAGATAGGCCACTGAGTTATCGTATCTCCTTTGGCAATTTTTAAAATCTTTTTTTGCCTCAATTTTTCTGTCTATAAGTAACTGCCTATGGTGATAAAGCAAAAATAAAATAGTGGATGAATATGTTAGTTCATGTCTTCCAAGAGTAGATATGAAGATAGGATTAGATATGCAAGAGATTTCTTAGGGAAGGTAGAAAGGAAAGTTGGGAAGAGCCTCCAGACTGCAGTGGATGCCTGACACCCACGGAAGGAGAGAGAGAAGGAGGGTTCTCAGACCACAATACAGTTCCAAGAAAGTTTAGCCTGATCAGTGGAGAGTCCCAGAGCCAAACCCATTTATAGGAAGTGTCCCACCTCTCACTGGAAACAGTCTGCATCAGTCCTCCTGCCAAGTTCATTCATCGGGCAGGAGCAGCCTGCAGAAGTGTGCTCTTCACATCAGGAGGATGATGGATTGACAGGGGCAGAAGCACCCTGTAGCAAAATATCTGAACAGTGCATTCTTATAGTCTCCACAAGTAGAAAGCCCTTTGAGTTGTTAGGAGATGAGACATTAAGCAAACGCACACACACAAAAATCATCTTTCCATTATTCAAGGACTGTCTGTTTAGCTTGTGGGTCTCACATCATGAACTATCAGTTTTGCTTTTTAAGCCTTTTCTTTCTGCTATGTACCTTTTATCTCTTCACTACTCATCAGCACCTTTGTGCAGAAGTTGCAAGAGTAGAGAAGCAACAACTCAGACCATTCTTTTCAAATGTTGAATTAGCAGGGCCCCAAATCCTCCCTGTTACACACTCTTTTTTAAAAACACTTTTCATGTTTGGAGAATGTTTTTATCTTCTTTTTAAAATGGTAGCATGCAGCAATGTGTTTTGTCTAAAAATGATGTTAAACTATGTTTTGATCAATAATAGTTTTAAAGGCCTAGACCTCCATTTACACAGATAAAAGAGTGGCACTGTGTTATTATTACTATCTTATATACTTCATCTCTTATTGGGATTTCCTTAAACAACTGGCTTTTCTGTGGCTTTCAAATTCAAAATGAAAAAGGATGCTAAAAAAGAAAAGCCAACATCACCAGTGTTTTCTCTATACTTGAAAGAAAACATGTTCTTAAGAGTCATTTTTATTTCTTAAAGCACTTAGGATTTATTCATGAAGTTACTTGAGCTGGTGCCAGAGAAAGGAATAGACCATCCAACATCTGACATTTTCCAGGGCGATGTGTCCAGAACTTGGTGACCCAGTTATTCTCTATTGGCCTATATTCAGCTGAACAAGCCAGGGCCCAAGAGGCATGAGGCTTATGAAGCATAGCATGTTTTGTTGTTTTTGTTTGTTTTGTTTTTAGCCAAAAACTACTCTTATAAAGAAAATGAAGCATTAAATAAAGTATGTCACTATAATCTTGTATAATCTTGAAAGCTGGCACTACTGAGCTATGAAAACAAGACTAAAGGCCAAGGCAAATATGCCTATGAAATACTCAAACCCAGTGGGATGTTGCCCAAGGAGGTCTGCCATATGGTAATAGCCAACCCAAGCTCTTGATCTGGATTTCTTGCTACGCACACCTAAAAGTGAGGTGGCGGCTGTGATTACTGAAGGACAAAATTGGAATGTAATAGAATGACCCTTTCCCGTAGTTTCTCTAATGTTAGGCAATATATTTTAAAGTTAGAGATGAAACCAAATATAATAGTTGAAGAAAAGACATTTTCATGTTGATATACATCGATGTTCCAGGTTACACATTTGTTTATTATGCATAGATTAAGCATATCAGGTGCCCAGTCTAGGCCTCCATGTTATGGATGAGAGATGGTATACAAGTTTTTACATTCTTATGAGGTCTGTATTACTACCTCCATTTTATATGTAAGGAATCTAAATTTCAGACAATGAAGAGTTGCCTAAGCGCATGTAACTAATAAGAGTTGGATTCAAGACTCAAACCCAATGTATCTAATTCAGAAACTCAAGTCTTTCTAATATACGATAATGCCTTAGGGAAAACAGAGAGGGAGAAATATTAATTTCTAGTACTCACATTTGCATGAGGACAGAAGACAGGTTTGTGAAATAACTAGAGACTAGTTGGAGGCAGTGTTTAAGCGTGAAGCTATAGTCTGAGTACTACAACAGTGCAGCAGAGGAAAACACTGTGTTGCCTCTCAGATGGAAAATAGGTTTCCCCTGACACCCACCCCCACAACTTCCCCCAGCTCCAGCTCCAGCCCTTCCTTATCTGGCCTTCATACCCCAGAGAACTGAGAGTCCCTCCCATGTGTGCCCCGCAACTATCAGCTGCCCACCATGGCCAGACTGTCATTATCCACACCCTCCTCATCTCCTTCTCCAGCAGGCCCCGTGCCCCTGGGTCCATTCCAGAAACACTGTTCCCTTGTATTTTCACCTATGTTCTTGACTAGCTCCTTCTCCTTAGGCCCTGAACATACTGAGATCTCCTGATCTCCTCTAAATTATGAAAGCCCTCCATCAAACTGCCTCCTAAGGCCAGTACTTTTGCTTCCTTCAATCTTTCTGATTGAGTTTCTTGCAGTTAAATTATTTCCCACTTATTCCTTAATTTATTTTATTCTAATTTCTATCTTCTGGCTCTTGCCAAGGTCACTTCATAATTAACCAACTTTCAGCGACTTCAGAGGTATCAATTTTCAGTCCTTTTCTATTAACCTATCCCTGCTGGTTAAAGTCTTCCCTTTTTTGTCATATACCATATCACTTTCTTCTCTGGCTGCTCTTCTTCAATTATTACTTCAACTTCACAAATACTATCATGCCAAGATTTTTGCCTTTACCTCTCTTATTCTCAGTATAACCACACTTTCCTTAAACAATCTCAGCATCTTTTACAGCTGAATCATCACTGATATTCTACATTCCTGAGCTCCAGCTTCTCTATGCAGACCCAACTGAGTGTCTCATAGTCACTTCAAACTCAATGTGTATAAAAGTAAAACTCCTTTTCTCATGCTCCAAACCCCTGTACACCTCCCTTGTTACTCCCTTTGTCAACATGAACCAGGTGCTCACGCCAAAACCTGAAAACCATCCAAGACGCCGTCTCTGTATACATACTCTAGTCCGGGCCCTATGTTTCACCTAGTCATGGTTTATGGCAACGGTCCCCTGACTTGTGTCTGATCTCTTCCTCTCCACCCCCAGTCTGTCCCTCATGTTTCTTCTAGCTTATAAAACTTAACATCGCTGGCCATCAGAGAAATGCAAATCAAAACCACAATGAGATACCATCTCACACCACTTAGAATGGCCATCATTAAAAAGTCAGGAAACAATAGGTGCTGGAGAGGATGTGGAGAAATAGGAACACTTTTACACTGTTAGTGGGACTGTAAACTAGTTCAACCATTGTGGAAGTCAGTGTGGCAATTCCTCAGGGATCTAGAACTAGAAATACCATTTGACCCAGCCATCCCATTACTGGGTATATACCCAAAGGATTATAAATCATGCTGCTATAAAGACACATGCCCACGTATGTTTATTGCAGCACTATTCACAATAGCAAAGACTTGGAACCAACCCAAATGTCCAACAATGGTAGACTGGATTAAGAAAATGTGGCACATATACACCATGGAATACTATGCAGCCATAAAAAATGATGAGTTCATGTCCTTTGTAGGGACATGGATGAAGCTGGAAACCATCATTCTCAGCAAACTATTGCAAGGACAAAAAACCAAACACCGCATGTTCTCACTCATAGGTGGGAACTGAACAATGAGAACACATGGACACAGGAAGGGGAACATCACACACTGGGGACTGTTGTGGGGTGGGGGGAGCGAGGAGGGATAGCATTAGGAGATATATCTAATGTAAATGATGAGTTAATGGGTGCAGCGCACCAACATGGCACATGTATACATATGTAACAAACCTGCACATTGTACACATGTATCCTAAAACTTAAAGTATAATAATAATAAATAAATAAAGTTCCATTATCTCTAAAAAAAAAAAAAAAACTTACATTTTTAGAGTCCTCATCACCACAGAAATTGTTCTCAACACATTAACGTAGTAAAGTATTTTATTATCTAGCCCACGTCTGTCTTTTAAACCCTATCACTTCCCACTCTTTTCTATAACTGATATTTTAGCAATTCCAAAATACCTGCATTTCAGCCAGGCATGAGGGCTCACACCTATAATTCCAGCACTTTAGGAGACAGAGGTGGAAGGATTGCTTGAGCCCAGGAGTTCAAGACTGGCCTAGGCAACATAGTGAGACCCCATCTACAAAAAATAAAAAAATTAGCCAGGCCTGGTGGCATGTGCCTGAGGTCTCAGCTACTCAGGAGGCAGAGGTGGAAGGATTCCTTGAGCACAGGAGGTCTACACTGCAGTGAGACATGATTGCACCACTGCACTCCAGCCTGGGGAACAGAGCAAGACCCTGTCTCTTTTAAAAAACAAACAAAAACAAAAAACAAACCTCACCTGCATTTCCCCAAACAGCCATGCTTTCTTTTGTTCCTTTCTTTTGTACACGTTGTTTCTTCTTCCAGGAAGTCCCCTCTCCCTTTGTTTTCCCAGTGAGCATATTCTTCAACAGCCATGTTAAATATTACTATCTGTAAACCTCCCCTGATTCTCTACATGATGTCCACTACTTCTGTCTTTTGTGCAACCATTATGTCTTGTATATCTAAACAAAAAACTTACAATCCTACAGGACTATAAGATTGTAACCTTTTTGTTATAGAGCTGTCTTCTAGCCTAGACTGTGATATCATTCAGGGTCCATAACTAAATTTCAATAACACAACAAAAAAAGAAAACTACAGGTTAATATCCCTAATGAACATAGATACAAAAATCCTCAGCAAAAATAAGCAAACCAAATTCAGCAGCACATTAAAAATATCATTCAACATAATCAAGTGGAATTCATTTTAGGGATGCAAGGATGGTTCAACACAGGAAAATCAATAAACATATATTATGTTAACAGAATGAAGGACAAAAGTCATACTATCTCAATAGAAGTATTTGATAAAATTCAACATCTCTTCATGATAAAAACTCTCAACAAATTAGGTATAGAAGGAACATGCCTCAATGTAATAAAGGCCATACATAACAAGCTCACAGCCAACATCATTCTGAAAGGGAAAAAGCTGAAAGCTTTCTCTCTAAGATATGAAACAAGACAAAGGTGCCCACTTTCACCACTTTTATTGAACATAGTCCTGGAAGTCCTAGCTAGAGTAATCAGGTAGAAGAAATAAAGGGAATCTAAACGGGAAGAGTAGAAATCAAGCTGTCCCTGTTTGCAGACGGCATGATCTTTATATATAGAAAACCCCATACATACTTCACACAAAAAAACTATTAGAACTGATAAATGAAGTAAAGTTGCAAGATACAAAATCAACATACAAAATCAGTTGTATTTCTATATGCCAATAGTGAAGAACCTGAAAAAGAAATCAAGAAGACAATACCATTTTCAACAGCTAAAAAAAATTACCTAGGAATAAATTTAACTAATGAAGCAAAAGATATCCACAATTAAAACTACAAAAAAATTGAAGACACAAAAAATAGAAAGTTATCCTGTGTTCATGGATTGCAATAATTTATATTGTTAAAATGTCCGTACTACTCTAAGCAATCTACAGTTTCAATGCAATTGCTAACAAATTACCAGTGACATTCTTCACAAAAATAGAAAAATCATTCTACAATTTGCATGAAACCACAAAAGATCCTGAGCCAAAGAAATATTGTGCAAAAAGAATAAAGCTGGTGACATTAGACTACCTGACTTCAAAATATACTACCAAGTGTTAGTAACCAAAACAACATGGTACTGGCATGAAAACAGACACATAGACTGATGGAACAGAATCAAAAATCCAGAAATAAATCCATAGATCTACAGCCAACTAATTTTTGACAAAGGTGCCAAAAATACAAAATGGGGAAAGGAATGTCTCTTCAATAAATAGTGTTAGGAAAACTGGTTAAACACATGCAGAAGAATGAAACTAGACCCTTTTCTCTCACCATAGACAAACATCAACTCAAGATGAATTAAAAACTTAAATGTAAGACTCAAAACTACAAAACTGCTAAAAGAGAAAACACAGGAGAAAACATCCATGAAAAATATCCTACACCAGGATTTTTTTGGATAAAAACTTCAAAAGCATAGGCAACAAATGCAAGTATAGACAAATGGGATTACATCAACCTACTTTTTTTTTGGCACAGCATTTTAGAACAACAGAACAATCAACAAAGCAAAGAGACAGCATACAGAGTGAGAGAATATATTTACAAACTATGCATTTGATGAGGGGTTAATATCCAAAATATATAGGGAACTGAAACAACTCAATAACAACAACAAAAACTCAATTAAAACATGGGCAAAAGACCTGACTTTACATTTCTTAAAAGAAGACACACAAATGGCCAAGAAATATATGAAAAAATGCTCAACATTTTTAATCATCAGGGAAATGCAAACAGATATCACTTCATTCTGGTTAGAATGACTGTTATCAAAAAGACAAACAGTAACAAATGTTGGTGAAGATGTGGAGAAAAGGGAAAACTTACACATTGGTAGGGGAAATGTAAATTAGTTCAGCCATTATGGAAAACAGTATGGTGGTTCCTCAAAAAAATTAATAGAACTACCCTGTACTCCAGCAATCCCACTGTTGGGTATATATCCAAAGGACATGGTATCAATGTGTCAAAGAGATATTTGCACTTTTGTGGTTAGCACAGTACAATTCATAACAGCCAAGGTAAGTAAAGAACCTAAAACCCCTCAGTGGTTGAATGAACTTAAAAATATAGTATATATACACAATAGAATACTATTCAGCCATAAAAAAAGAATATTTTGTCACTTGTGGCAACATGGATGAACCTGTTAAATTATATTGAGTGAAATAAGTCAGGAACAGAAAGATGAATACTGCATGTCGTCATTTATATGAAATCTAAAAAAGTTGTTCTCATAGAAGTAGAGAGTAGAATAGTGGTTACCAGAGGATGGGAGTGTAGTGAGGAGGGAGAATAGGAGAATTAACAATAATGTATCATATTTGGAAAAAGTTAGAAGAGAGCGTTTTGAATGTACTCAGTAAAAAGAAATGATAAATATTTAAGGTGCTGGATATGCTATTATAATCTGATTTGCTCATAACACAATGAACACATATCAAGACATCACATATCCCATAAGTATGTACAATTATTATGTGTCAATAAAAATTTAATAATAATAATAACGATAATTTAGTTTAAAAAAGAACTCAGTTTTATTCTAATCTGGTCAGATTTTCGACAGCATACATAACCTCTTTCACTAACTTTAAGGTATTCTAAAAATTAATTGTGCTTATTATCTCAATCAGTTAATTCTGTATTGTAATAAATTCTGCATTTAATTGCTTTCTAATGGTGTTTATATATATATCTTATTTCTCTTATTTTCAGAATTAAAGAATTCTGAGGATAAAACTTGTTTGATTTTAAGCTAATTAACACTCCCATCTCTCCATTTCTCACAGATTAATCTATTGGCTTTTCAGTCTGAGCTTCTGTGTGTCTTATTGAGCATCTTAGAGCATACTATTTCTGTTATTACTATCTGGTAACTGTAATCATTAATTTTCAATCCTTCTAACAAAATCTAATGAAAAGTCATATGACACATGTTTTATACTCTTGCACTGATGCTTCCAGATAACCTGACATTTTCCAGAGGAATGTGTAAGGAAGTGGTAAGTTAGGGTTCATGAGAGTCAGAGTACAACTCAAGTCTAATGTTCAAGTTGGAGCAAGACACTCAGCAAAGGATCTAAAGGGAAGAACACAAAAAGTCTGAGCAAGTAGGAAAAGGGAAGCCCATACTTCAGTTTCATGATTGGAAAAGGGCTAGCCAGAGGCAAGGAGAGCACCTGGAAGCCTCCATCCCTGTCTAGGTGTTGCAGCAGCATCACGCTCAGCTGCTGGCTTGCACACAGGCTTCTGGAAGAACCTGTCTTGGATAGACGGACTAGTCAGTATTTGCCTAGGGCATATAGTTGTACAAGAGACGGAGGTTTTTAGGTCCTTGTGGTTTCTTGCATTTCCAGAAAACTTGCTTCAAATATTTTTCCAGATGCAAAATTCATTGGATCCTTGTTTTAGAATGAATCTATTCACTAAACTGGATCCAGAAAAAGTCAATAATCAGTTTTGTTTTTCAGAAACTTCACATTAAATTTAATGAATTCCTTTCTTTGTTCATGTATTAATTTCTGGGACTTGGCCCAAATCCTGTATAAAATATACACAGAAAGAGAGAGAACAAGTAGCCTCTTTATGTAAACTAATCAAGAAGGAAATGAAGCCACCCAAATGTGGGCTATGCCATATGTGATCTATGATAAAGAGCAAAACTACAGTCATGTTTTTTTCCTTAAATGTTAACTGTAAAACATAAAGTCCTTTTTATTAGCACCAGATGTCAAGAATGCTTATTAAAATGCTATGGTTTATTAAATAGCATCATTTTAGACTCACTGAACTAGTAAAGACTCATGTTTTTGCATTAGATTAAATGTCTAAAATTCTGTATTACTCCTTCTATTTCAAATATATGAACGCTAATATACATATACCAAAATTTATATTTAGAAACAGATTTATGTATCATAGGTGAAACTGAAATATTTTTCAGTCCACAAAAGTGGATTTTCATTTTACTTTTATGTATAAAGTTTATTGAGATTTTTATATAGCAATGAAAATAAGTATTACAGATTTCAGATCTATAGGAAATCAGGGAAGGTTAAACAAAAATAAAAAGTATATTTAAAACTCTATAATTATCTTTTTTAGTGATTTTAGTTTTTTTTTTTCTTTTTTGCTTTCATCACATAGTTATATGTGAGGAAATTGTGATCTTCCCTGTCTCTTCCTTCTTTCTAGCTAAGAGTCAGTACAGCCTTTTTTCAGCCTGAGTCAGGGAAAGAATAGCTTTGATAATTAGACAGAAATCACTATATAGAATTTTTGCAGAAATAGAAAGTTTTGGGAACTTTCCTGCAAGGCCATGCTTGCAATATTTTGAATTCAAATTTAAAAAGAATAGGGAGAATTTAGTATGGCAAATAAGGAACATTATATTTTCATTTTACCTCTTCATCAACTGATAGTTTGGTTAGCCTCTTCTTTAAGACTGTCTTGTCAAAATGACTCTGCAATTACAGATTACAGTGCTTTGAAATATTTTATTTTCTTTTTTTAAACCCTATACTTTTTAAGTATAATTTGTACATGATCTATTGGGTAGCTAACATGAGGAGTGCTATAATTTGGAAGTTTGATCTCTCAAAACTCATGTTGAAATTTAATTTCAATGTTGGAGGTGGGTGTCTAATGGGAGTGTCTGGGTCATAGAGGCAGATCCCTCATGAATAGATTAAAGCCCTCACTGGGGTTGAGGGGTGAGTGAGTTCTCACTTTATTAGTTCTTGTGAAAGCTGGTCATTAAAAAGAGCCTGGCACCTGGCCCCTCTTCTGCTTCCTCTCTCTCCCTGTGATCTCTCTATGTACAAATTCCCCTTCACCTTCAGCCAGGAGTGGAAACAGCCTGAGGTCCTTGCCCAGTTTTGAGCTGTTTGAGGTACCAGAATTGTGAGCCAAATAAACATACATATATATATATATACATATATGTGTATATATATGTATATACATATATATGTGTATATATATGTATATACATATATATTTGTGTATATATATATATATATCCTCAGGTATTTCTTTGTAGCAACACGCAAACGAACTAAGACAAGGGTGATTTAGGAAAAGGTTATTTGAGATATAATTCACCTATAACAGCCGGGTGCGGTGGCTCACGCTTGTAATCCCAGCACTTTGGGAGGCCAAGGCGGGTGGATCACGAGGTCAGGAGATCGAGACCATGGTGAAACCCTGTCTCTACTAAAAAATGCAAAAAATTGGCCGGGCGTGGTGGCGGGCGCCTGTAGTCCCAGCTACTCGGAGAGGCTGAGGCAGAAGAATGGCGTGACCCCGGGAGGTGGAGCTTGCAGTGAGCCAGCCTGGGTGCCTGGGTGACAGAGCAAGACTCCGTCTCAAAAAAAAAAAAAAAAAATAATAATAATAATAATAATTCACCTATAACAAAGTCAGCCATAAATTACTTGGGCCAAACTCAGTGTGTAATACATCCCATACACTTGTCCAAGGAAACTAACTTTCTAGTGGTAATCTAGTGATTAACCTTTTCTACTCATTGTTACTTAGAGATTATCCAGTAATATTCAAATCAAGGTTACCACTGAATATAATCTATTGAGTTTGAAACCAGCAGGTGGGTTCTGAATAAAGTAAAGGGCAGATAATAAAATAGCTTCCATATTTACATAAGAATTTATTTACTCTGGGATTTTTATCTACTGCTTTTGGTTTTAAAGGTTAACATGAAGGCATTAGGAACAAATGGACCCTTTGTTTTTCAGGAACAGCAGGTGTTGAAACTGCTTTATAGTTTGACTAGTACAATAGTAGTTAATGTATTCATTGACTTGATTGATCATTACAAGCCCTAAGGGACCTAGCCTCCCCCAAAAAATTATCTGGATGTTTTTATGGTTACCTAGTGCAGTTCTGTATTTTAATCTGTCATATTTGGCTGTGTGGGCAAAGGATACATTACTGGGTACATTGTTTCAAAAAGCAATTGCATTTTATATCCAGCCTTATCATAAAATAAATACCTAAGATGTTTTTAGACTGTCTGCATGAACATGGATTTATAACTACTATGGCTTTGGAGGTATTACAAAATTAACACTTTCTGGGGGATCTCAGCAAATAAGGCAAATGACTTTTTAAATTTTTTACTGTTATATTATTATCATTTTTGGAGACAGGATCTCACTCTGCCACCCAGGCTGGAGTGTAGTGGTGCGAACACTGGCTCACTGCAGCCTCAACTTCCTGGGTTCAAGTGATCCTCCTCCCTCAGTCTCTCTAGTGGCTGGGATTACAGACATAAGCCATCACACTGGCTAATCTTTTCTATTTTTTTTTTTTTGTAGAGACAGGATCTCCTCATGTTTCCCAGGCTGATCTCAAATTCCCTGCCTCAAATAATCCTCCCACCTTGGCCTCCCAAAGTACTGGGATTACAGGCGTGAGCCACTGTACCTGGCCTGCAAATTACCCTTAAATGTACCTCAAAGGAATTTACTGCTAATTAAGAAGGAACTGAAGCCACCCAAATGTGGTTTATGCTATCTGTGGTCTGTGATAAATGGCAAAACTACAGTCATGTTTTTTCCATGAGAATTATCCATGAGATAATTCTAATAGTTATCCATGAATTATCCATGAGATAATTCTTAAGTTCTAGAGTTCCTGGCTCTCCAATATAGACCACTTACTTGCTCCAAGCCACCTATACAACAGAAAGGGTCAAGCACCTAGCATAGTGCTAGAAATGTGTGTATCTATATACTGACTAAGCACTCAGCAAATGTTTAGTGAATACAGTACCCAGAGAAAACCCACTGGTGGTCGAGAGACACGTAATCTAACTATACTGACATCAGTGAATAAGTAACATCATTTCACATCTGCTCCAAAGTGTACGCTTCCTTCATATTTATAGAGCTAACTATAATCTCAGGATTGTTAGATGAGTAGAATAATTATCCCCCCAATAGTAGCAGTTTTCTAAAATTATCTATCCATAAGTCACATTTTGGATCTTAGAGATATCTTCTTTTTTTTTTTTTTTTTTGCGACTGAGTCTTGCTCTGTTGCCCAGGCTGTAGTGCAGCGGCACAATCTCGGCTCAGCTCATTGCAGCCTCCACCTCCTGGGTCCAAACGATTCTCCTGCCTCAGCCTCCCAAGTAGCTGGGATTACAGGCGCACATCACCACGCCCAACTAATTTTTGTATTTTCAGTAGAGATGGGGTTTCATCATGTTGGCCATGCTGGTCTTGAACTCCTGACCTAGTGATCCACCCATCTTGGCCTCCAAGAGTGCTGGGATTACAGGCGTGAGCCATCGCACGTGGCTGAGATATCCTCTTAATGTGTTATATTGCTAAATTCTAAAGAGTTTCTATTTGGATTCCAAACAGAGGGGTTTGAAGTAGGAAGCAGCAGGAGGTTCAACATACAGGGTTGCAATAGAGTGTGTGTTCTAGTATTTTTTTGTGTGGGGGGGGACCCTTTTTATTAATTGTTATGAAATTCATGTAACAAAATTTATCATCTTAACCATTTTTTTTTTTTTTTTTTTGAGACGGAGTCTGGCTCTGTCACCCAGGCTGGAGTGCAGTGGCGCAACCTCAGTTTACTGCAAGCTCCGCCTCCCGGGTTCACGCCGTTCGTCTGCCTCAGCTTCCCTAGGAGCTGGGACTATAGGCGCCCGCCACCGCACCCGGGCAAATTTTTACTGTACTTTTGGTAGAGACGGGATTTCACCGTGGTCTTGATCACCTGACTTCGTGATTCGCCCGCCTCAGCCTCCCAAAGTGCTGGGATTACAGGCGTAAGCCACTGCGCCTGGCCCATCCTAACCATTTTTACGTGTACAGTTCAGTGGTATTAAGAACATTCAGATTGTTATGCAACCATCACCACTGTCCATCTCCAGAACTCTTCATCTTATAAAACTGAACTCCGTACCAATTAATCAATAACTCCCTATTCCTTCTTACCCTGGCCCCTGGCATCCTATGATTTTAAATGAAAATTATTATGTTAAAATATTGCTATATAATCCATAAAGAAGAATGTGTTCACCATCACATTTATGAATGTTTTATAATTAACATATTATAGAAAATGGGTGTTATGTATTTATTTTTTGCCTCATCGATTTTCCTGGGAAATGAGGGCCCCTATGCCTCTGCTTCTAATGTTTCATGTACTACTGAAATGGTAGATACATGAGGGGCTCATTTTTAAATATCTCTAACATCTTTGAACTTCAGTAATATTTTTCAAATATTTTTCATTTTTCAAAACATTAACTTTTGTTGCTTTAATTTCAGATAATTAGTTTCTCCTTTTATCTCATCATGATACCTCACACTTGAAATGTTCATATTCTGTATACCTTTATATATTTATCAAATTCAAACTCTGCATACCTTTTAAATATTCTACATTTAGGACAAGATAATACTTGGCCATACTTTTGTCAAATATTCTCTCTGGAATTCCTATTTCAGTTGGGTTGCATTGATTTATTTTGAAATCAAGCAATCTAACTTTCAGTTCTTGTGCCAAGGATTATTTATTATTATTATTATTAATGTATGAGTAGCTCTGTTAGCACTCCATTTCAAGGTGTGGTTGAGAAAGCATACTTTTGTGTTTTGTTTCCTTTTCAAGCCCTGAGGCTTGAATTTTTCGACAGCAATTGCTCTTAGCTCGTAAGTGAGAATTTTTAAACAGCTGAAATGGAAGAATTCTACTGGGTTATTTCTAATTTATGTGATTGTCAGAACATTATTGTATTTAGAAAATAATGCTTAATATTTTATTATATTCAAGTAACACAACTTATTTTACTTTCTAAGTTTACTCTATTTCTTATTCCAGGTCAAATAGTCATTAAATATATTTGCTTCCAGACCAAGTCAGAACCACTGATACTAGTTTAAAAATATGGAGGGATCTTTTCCCCTCTGTGTGTCACAAATGTCTGACGTTGCATCATTTATTGAAATGAAATGAAGTTCATTTATTGGTGTTTATTGTCAAATGATGTCCCTTTAATATGTGAATATCCTTGGGAAAAGTGGTTCTTATTGTCACTCATCAACTCTTTTGTGGATTTTCTTTTTCCCAGGGCAAGTATGAGCACAGGCATAGAATATTGGGAGAAACACAAACAATGGGATGGGAAGGAACTGTGGTATCAAGGACAAAGCTTTAACTGCATCATCATTTTGCCTCTTTCCTGACTGACTCTTGTAGAGTACTGTGTACCTGATACCTTGAAACAGTTAATAAACATAAGCATCTGTTTTTCCGAATTTCCTTCAGAATAATCAACCAATATTTATTGTATACATTTTCTCTGCTACACATGGGGCTCAGGACATCCCCTGAATTTTTGTAATTACTCCTCAAAGCAACCCCATTTTACTGATGAGGAAATGAGGCTTAGAGAAATATGGTCACTTTTTTAAGGTCATACAGCTACCAACTGTCTTTCTGATTGCTAAATATATTATCTTAACCACAAAACTGTATTTATTCTTAGAGTAATGAGGAATCATTGAAGGATTTTAAGAAGATTGAAGTGATCACATTGATTTTGAAGCAATCACACTGGCTGAGAATAGATTGGAGAGAAATAAGACTAGAATTGGACTAAGAAGTTAGGAAACTATTGCAATTTTCTAGATATTACCTGAATGTTGCCCAGGAGGTGGCAGCAGGGATGAAAAGAAGCAGATGGATTCAAGCAACATTTGGAAGTAGGCTTCAGCAGGATTTAGTGAGGACAGGAAGAAGTCAAGGGTGATCTTTGAGTTTCTGATTTGAGCAAACAGGTAGATGGAAAGACCATTCACCAAGACAGAGGGAACACAGAAAGGGGATCTGTATGTGTGTGTGGACAAGGAGGTGGAGGAGGAGGTGGGAGGGGAGGAGAGGACATTGAGTTTTGGACACAGAGTTTGAGGTGTCTGATGTGAAATGTCCAAATGCAAATGTGCAATCAACAGTTTGCTCTTGGCCAGTCACGGTGGCTCATGTCTGTAATCCTAGCACTTTGAGAGGCCAAGGTGGGTGGATAGCTTGAGTTCAGGAGTTCGAGACCAGCCTGGCCTTGGGTGACAGAGTGAGACTCTATCTTAAAAAAAAAAAAAATTGCTGTTTTCCTAGAACTCAAGGAAAGAGACCTAAGTTGGAGATCTAAATCTGAAGGTTATCAGAATATGGATGGAAAGTAGATGAGATCACCCTGGAAGAAGGTGCAAAGTGAGAAGGGAAGAAGGGCCAGCACCCATCCCTAACAAGACAAAATAAAACTAAAGTAAATGAAATCAGCATATAAGAAGGGCACAGGCAAAAGGAGAGCCCACCAAGAAAATGATAAGGAACAAGCAAAGGGGTGGAAAAGACAGCAGGGACAGCATGGGATTCAGAAGCAGAAGGATAAAGTTTCGGAAGGGAGGAATAGTCAGCTGAGTTAGGGCCTGTGATGTCACTGAGAGACACAGTGAGGCAGGGCCTGGCTTTAGCACTGAGGAGACTATTGGTGGCACCAGGGCCCTGGAGCAGTGGATTAAAACTAGACTTTAGTCTTCCTCTCAGTTACTAAATAGAGACATGGTATCATGTAAATCTTTTTTTTTTAGCCTCGTTCTGTCGCCCAGGTTGGAGTGCAGTGACACGATCACGGTTCACTGCAACCTCTGCCTCCCAGGCTCAAGAGATCCTCCCACCTCAGCCTTCCAAGTAGCTGAGACTACAGGCACATGGCACCATGCTCAGCTAATTTTAAAATTTTTTTGTAGAGCAGGGGGTCTTGCTATGTTGCCCAATCTGGTCTCGAACTCCTCGGCTTAAGCCTGGAACTCCCACCTAGGCCTGCTGAAATGCTAGGATTACAGACATGAGCCACTGCACAAGGCCTGTATTGTATAAATCTTTACTTAAGTCAGAGAAAAATAAATTTAATGCATCTTCCCCATGAATGAGTATTTTGATGACTTTTGTGATTCCTGATGATTTGTGTAGTTCCTAAAATCATTCAATCTTCATGCCTCAGTTGGCATTTTATTTTCATTTCTGGAGGCCATTTGGTTCTAATTTTACAATCTTATTTTTTATCTCAAACTCAATATTCTTGACAAAAGTGGTATAATTTTGAGATATTAAGAGTGATACTGTTTTTTTACAGGTGCTCTCTGATAAGAGACCCAAAGAAGAGCGGGTAAGTCTCCCTGAGAAAATGTTTTCCTGTTTATGTATTAAAGTTGTTTGGAGAGCTTTGCCTCATCCTATAAATTTAAACATGCCATAAGTGTCGCTGAATTATGGATGCAAAGTTGATGGATATAGTATATGTTAAATCAGAATATGACCTGCATTTTGAAAATTGGAAAAGTTCACTGGGTTTTCTCTAGTCCTCATGCAGCCGTGCTGCCAAGTTTATCTCCATTTTGTAAAGTTGATTTTACACAGAAAGAAATTGCTTTGCATAACCAGTCTTTATCTTGAAATGTATCTTATAAGTTAAGTAGGAATTAAATAAAAGATTGTACCTTTACTGAAACATCTGCTTCGAAGGTAAGGCCTCTCAAAAATAAGGCATATATGAGGGTAGTGATTTATTTGTATAGTTTTTGTATTTGGAAATGTTCTGTATAAATCCGAATACTTGACAGCTTTATTTGTGGAATTTCTTATTTTAATGACTACGTAAACTAACAGCTAACCACTCTTGAATCACCACTTTTTACCAACTCTTTAGCAGCTGTTGTTGTACTTTTCATTTGAACAGTCATTATGGATAAGACATTCTGAAATCTCCATATCAGTCCTCACTTCATATGGTCATTTACATACTTATACATAGAAAAGAACCCCTTCAAAGCCATTTATGTGATTCCACTGTGTGTATTCTTCATATCCTGTAGATAGCGTATTGCTAGACTTGAAAGTTAACACTTTTCTTTGACTTTATATCTTTAAAGTCCGATTTTGAAGTATCTTGACAAATAATGCCTCTAAAAGCAATAGTCTGATGCTACCCTTATCTGCATTGGTGCCAGCATTATTTGCATTATTATACACTCATTTTTCTATAATCTGTTGAGAACCAGTTTCAGTTCATTATTCAGACACCCAAGATCTCAGCTTCACTTGTGCTTAGGATGAGCATTGGATCTCTGGGATATAGTCATCTGCTGTTCCTCCAACTCTTGGGGAGATTTGCAAGGAGGCCTTTGTACTGGGCTTCCAGGCAAACATGACTGGCTAGAACTTTGTCAGGAAAATGTCTTTAGTGAGTGTGCTGGGCCTATCAGCTTTCCCACTAAACAACCAAGCAGAATTTGTTCTTGCCATTCTGAGAAATGCTTGTAGCATCAAATGTGCATAATTTTTGTCCATGACCACTTTTATATTTGGGACTTCAACTATATATAACCCTCAACCACCTGGCAGCTAAGTGGGAAATAAGCACAGACCTCTTTTAAAATCATATGAATGTGTCCAAATAGTAAATTATGACACAAGTAGAACCCTCTGTGCTTCGTCTCTCTTGTTGAAATTCCAGCTTGAATTAAAGGAGCTGATACTGCATTTACATCAGCAAAGAATGTGCTTCACTTCAGAAATGACCAAAAAAGGGATTTACACTAATGAGCAGCCTGTGAAGCTTTTAGACAATCAAAGTATTTCCCCTGGAGATTTGATAACTAAAATAATAGGTCTATTTTCTTCATTTCATAAGTATATCCAACTTATTATAGCAAAAGAATATTTTTCACCATGTAAAAGTTACAATCAAGAAAGTAGGAAACAACCGTAGTTGACTTCTGGATGGAAATGACAAGTACTTTTCTAACAAATTAAATCTCTGTGAGGAAGTTCAGCCACGGAGGCTCTGAAGTGGTATAATGGTCCTAGATTGGATGTGGAGCTTACCTGTGGGTCTTCAGGTATCATGCACGAGAGTTCAGTCTACTACAGCCTGAATATTTAGCTGTTTAACCACTCTGTCGTTCAGTGCTTCATTTTGGCAGGGGAAAAAAATCGAATAAGCAAGCAGGCCAGAAAATCTAGAAGAGAGTCAAATCAGTTTTCACATAAATATTTATGGAACGCACTCTGGGAGAAGGAAATACTGGTGAAGGATATCTGAGAACAATTTTTCTGAACATGTAAATCAAAGGAGAATTATAGAAGCCTAATTCCAATTTCCATGCAGATACAAAGCAGTCCATAAGTTTGGGTTTTTTAATTACAGTCATCCCCCCTTTTTTAACCTCATCTTTCAAATTAAATCATTAATAATTTAAACTTTTGATGCTCATTCCTTTCTGCTGTTTGTAAAATGTAAAGTCAACTGCCCTCGTTCCTAATTTGGCTTTCCATCATTGCTTCTTGATTGGAATGTCCAAGAGCTTTGCTGTTTTAGCAGAGATATGTAGCAGGACGAGCCGCAGACAAAACTTCTCAGACACCAAGTTAAAGAAGGAAGGGGTTTATTCGGCCGAGGGCATTGGCAAGACTCCTGTCTCAAGAGCCGAGCTCCCCAAGTGAGCAATTCCTGTCCCTTTTAAGGGCTCACAACTCTAAGCGGGTGCGCGTGAGAGGGTTGTGATCGATTGAGCAAGCAGGGGTTACGTGACTGGGAGCTGCATGCACCGGTAATTAGATTGGAACAAAACAGGACAGGGATTTTCACAGTGCTTTTCTATACAATGTCTGTAATGTATAGATAACATAACCAATTAGGTCAGGGGTCGATCTTTAACTGCCAGGCCCAGGGTGTGGCGCTGGGCTGTCTGCTTGTGGATTTCATTTCTGCCTTTTAGTTTTTACTTTTTCTTTCTTTGGAGGCAGAAATTGGGCATAAGACAATATGAGGGGTGGTCTCCTCCCTTAATAGAATTTGGTAGTCAGACTGAAGGGGCCCCTCCATATACAAAGATGGAAGGCGGAACGTGATGTAGCAGGAGGATATGACCCTGACCCACTGTTGACCCTTGTGAGGTGATTTTTTCTTGTGTTCTAAAACTGCCTGATTCACATTTTCCTCTGGTCTCAGTCACTGATGGGGGTAAAATGTGAAACCCAAAGTAAAAGAGATTCCAGCAGAAAAGCACAGGCACAATAAGGTGGTTTAAAGGCCAGTCATTATTGCTTTCACTACAGATTAAGAGAGAATGCCACTCTTTTCTAGGCAGTTTAAGCTGTCCACTGGGACCAAAGATCTCAGCCCAGTGATGAAAGAAACATCTACTGTAGCAACAGTGAAATAATTCCTCCCAGTTTATGCCTATTATGCTGTGGCCTTTATTAGATAAAAATTCACAAAAGAAATGAATGTTATATATTATAATATAGTTTGCTTAATGGAATGAAAAATTAATTTATTTTTGAAGAGTAAATATATACCTAAATATACACATACTATAAAATTAACCCAAGTAGTGATGGTTGACTTAATTTCTTTTTTAATTCCTCTTCTCGTTGTATGTATTATCATTTCTTTAAATGTGTAAATAGGAGATTAAAGCCAAGTTACTGTGTTGTTCACTGTCAAGAATATTTGAATCACACATTGATGTACCATTCTTAGTGCACAACATACTGTTCATTTAAAGATTGTAAAAAAATTTTCTTTGGTTTAGAAAACAATTTTAAAACCTAAGGAAAATAAAATCACATCTGAAGAAATCATATTTTTTTCTCTGAGTAATGCCACTAGGGCAATAGGGACAACTCTTCTTAGAACAGTTTCAAAAGACGCTTCACGGACATAGCTATTCATCCTTCCTCCAAGAGCTATAATTACTTCCCGCCTTCTCAGCTTCATTGTGCTATGGCCTTTTGTTAGGCACATTATCAAGAATAGAAGGATCTGTCAGGAACAGAATTTCACAAGAGTTAGAAGTATAGAGTATGTAGGAAATCAAAAGTACTAGCCAAATCCAATTATTATGAAGAAAATCATGTGCTATATGGAGTGTACCTATTCTTCTGTTTCACTAGAATTTAATTGTAGTGACAAATATCTGAGCCGAAGAGATTTTTGGTACCCTTTATCAATTCCAATATGAAATTATAACTTCAATTTAGTTAATTAAGTGTCTGTTGAACATTACTATGTCCCTTGCACTGTGCAAGGCATTAGCAATACAAAGATAAAGTGAGATAAAATTATCCCTCCTTCAAGAAGCTTGCCTAAATTAAATTATCTCTCTAGATTTTTCCAGTGAAACCAGAGCCTTTCGAAAAGTAAATTTATAACTATTTCATGAAATTTACAGTAATTTAGTAAGATTTTTAAATTGTGATTTCCTATGGCTATATAAATAGAGAGACAATTACCATTCTGTAGTAATACGGCCACATGAGGCAAAAAGAAAGCATCAAAGTGTGCCAAGAAGAACCTTAGTTTTATTTGATTTTAATTGGTGGGAATCTCTATCTTGAAATGCAAGTGCCACATAAAGCTTAAGACTTTATAGATCTAGTTAAAATACAATCTTTCCCTCCATAGTTGAGATGTGTCAGCTTATTCCCTTGAAAGTTATTCTGAGTACTTAGTTACAGCTCTTGCAAGCTGCCAACTTAAATACAGATAGGGAAAAGGAGAGTGTTTTCTATCCACCATTCCTACCTCTCGCAGTGGAATTCATGGACTTCTCCTGGGCAAAATTCCCCAAACATCTACTGAAGAGCCTTGAGTAGCAGAGAAGTCAAGGAAGCTGCCCCACTAACAAATATAAAATTTATATTTGGCCTTAAGATTTCAGGTGACTTCAGCATTGCTGTTCCGTAACTCAGCTTGGCTGTCTCCTTCTCTTGAAACCTAAATGCCACCTGTTTTAAAAATCCTTCTCTGCTCACTCTAGCTAAAGAGGTTGACTCCTTCCCCAACTAGTTCCTATGGCTGCAATCTCCATTTCTTCAGAGCACTTGTCAGAACTTAGAGTTTCCTTCTTTCCTTCCTTCTTTCCTTCCTTCCTTCCTTCCTTCCTTCCTTCCTTCCTTCCTTCCTTCTTCCTTCCTTCCTTCCTTCCTTCCTTCCTTCCTTCCTTCCTTCCTTCCTTCCTTCCTTCCTTCCTTCCCTCCCTCCCTTCCTTTCTTCCTTTCCAATAGGCTAGAACGTCCATGTCTTGTTCACTCTTTTATCCCTTGCTCCCAATAGACTGCTGCCATACAACAGGTGCTCAAAAACATTTGCTGACTAAACGAACTCCTAAACGATAGCTTTTATATTAATAAAGTTAAGTGCCACCAAGAAAAGTACATGGAGCAGGAATTTCTCGTGTTTATCTGGTGGCTTTGTGGCCCTCTTTGCACATTGCCAAATACCCCAGTTTGAAGAGAGTAATTCCAAGATACTAGAGGAATACAGATTCGTATTGACTGAGAGCTTTCATGAGCCAAGAAAGCATTATGAGACTTTGACATTCTTTATGTATATTCATTCATTCAGTCCTCAAAATAACCCTATATCATTGGAAGTATTGTCCTCACTTTGTATGTATAAAACAGTAAGGGTCAAAAATGTTAAATTGCTCAATGAGTGTCTAAGTTGGAACTTAAATCGCGTTTTATTTGGTTGTTTGATTTTTCTTTTCTTTTTTTTTTTTTTTTTGAGACAGAGTCTTGCTCTATCATCCAGGCTGCAGTGCAGTGGCATGATCTAGGTTCACTACAATCTCTGCATCCTGGGTTCAAGCGATTCTCCTGCCTCAGCTTCCCGAGTGGCTGGGATTACAGGTGCACGCCACCATACCCAGCTAATTTTTGAATTTTTTAATAGAAATGGGGTTTCGCCATGTTGGCCAGGCTGGTCTTGAACTCCTGACCTCAAGTGATCCACCTGCCTTGGCCTCCTAAAGTGTTGGGATTACAGGCATGAGCCACTGAGCCTGGCCTCTTGTTTGATTTCTAAGACTGTGTACCTTTCACTAAACAAATACTCTCCAAAGAATATCGTGGAGGGCTGACTATTGACTAAGTTGCTACTGCTTGTCCATCCACAAACTTCTACTACTGTGTGTGGATTCATAAATTTATTGAGTGGGCACTGTGACTCATTACAAGGAATGCATAGAAGAAAAACAGTGCCTTCCCTGAAGGAACTCATCACAAATGGGGGAAGAGAATAAGGAAATACACAGAGGGGGCAAATACACAGCCATTTTCTATGATATTTCTGCTGTTACTCAGAGGGTGGGCATGACAGGGACACAGGCCATATTTTTAAAATCAAGGAAACATTATTTTTATGATTATAGTTAATGAACCCTCCTTTGAATGTTCCTTGTAAATACTCAGTGTTCACAAGGGAATGCTGTCTGAAAAACAAAACTAAAGAACGCAAGAGGTGTGATCTCTGTTTTAGCAGAGATGTAATATGGTAGTCATACTGAAGGGGCCCCTCCACATACGCAGATGGAAGGCGGAATGTGACACAGCAGAAGGATGTGACCCTGACCCACTGTTGACTCTTGCGGGGTGATTCCTGGTGATTCTTTCTTGTGTTTTAAAACTGCCTGATTCACATTTTCCTCTGGAACCCAGTGTAATGGAGATCGTTGCTATTGTCGCTTCTAGAGAGTCTTTGAAGGAAGCTAGACCTGAACAAATTCTAACTAAAGACAAAGCAGTTCCTGGTTTCTCCCTTTTGAGGTCTTCTGGGAGATAGGAGCAGTTCTTCTAGAGGATGAGAGACCTCGAAAAGATAAGATTATGACCAGAAAGCAGAAAGTAATTGCTATACTTAGTAGGAACTTTGTTCGCAACAGAGAAAGAATATTATCTGGTTAAAAGAATCCTTCTTTAGTATGATCAATAATTTCTTCAATCAGAAGCACTGAAGCATCAATTTATTTTGTTGTTCAAAGACATTTGTTGTAAATAATAGACGTTTTCTGAAAAACATCCTTTTAATCTTTTCATCTGTTCCATGATTTGAAAGGAAAACAAAAATTGTCTATTCAATAACATGATTTTACCTTATTGTCTGAGGTTTAAAAAATGGGTCTCTCTACTTTTATTTATGGCATATTGTTTTATTAATATGAATTTAATGGTGAAAATAAAGTATTGTTTCATATTTTAGATTCTATAGTATACCTACGTCTTCTAAATAGTTTTGAGATTGGTTAATGTTTATTTTTATTGTTCTTGAAACAGCAATCTCTGTAAAAAGTGCATTAAAGACAATACAAACATTAAAAAGCAGCCATAATTTTTGCTTCTGAAAATGCCTTTTATAAGTATGTTATGTGCAAACATATAATCTTGAAAGTACTGTTCATACCCCATTATCTGCATTGTGATTTTCACATAAATAAATAGAGTACCATAGAAAATTTTAAATCACCTATCGTACTGACTGCAGTATTGCTAACAGATAACTTTGAAATACATTAATATCTGGCAACTAATTCAGTCTTTGGAAATACCGGTAGATTTAAATGACTTCTTATAGACTTAGGTTGTTTTGTGAAGCTGCCCCATCCCCCAGGCCACCGCGTAATTTTCCTGTTGAGAATGTGGACCCTTTCATGAGGGACTGGTCTAACCTAAAGAGCTGAGCAGATATTAACATTTTTCTAGAAATTAATTATTGAATACTATTCTATTAAATCCTGTTAATTTGTGTTCTAACTTTTTCTAGCATCTTTTCTCTAAGAAGAAAAGAAAGATTCCAAAATTATATTAGAATATAGGCACCATCAGAAAAGCTCACAAGTGACTGTGGGTCCTCTTTTCTCCTCTCTCTCCCAGCATCAGAACCTTCCAACCAGAACCATCCATACTGCAAACAAGGCACTACCTCTCCTCCTTTACTTCCCAGCACCTTAACCACGCCTGTTTTTCCTTGAGCATATCCTGCTCTTCTATACCTCAGAGACTTGAAGACGAGGTGTTCCTTGACTTCTCTACCTGGGTTACTCTGATTCAGATTCACGGGGCCGGATCAGAGGCCAAGTCCTCTGCTGAACTTTCCCTTGAGCCCTAAGCAGAGTGCTAGTCACAAGATAATTTGTAATGGTTCCGTCATTGCCCCTGTAACATTCTGTAATTTCTATTGTAAACCCCATGGAGGAAGGTACAACAACTTACGTTCTTGGTATCCCTGGCCCACCACATGTTAGACCTTTGATATATTTTTTGAATGAATGAAATAATTATTTATATTTATGACCATGCTGTGAGGTAAGCAATATAACTATTATCTTGATTTTACAGAAACTGAGGTTAATAGATTTTAAATGGTGTGTCAAATTTTGCATGTCTATTAACTGGTAGGCAAAAACTAAGACCAACACTTTAATAAAATAAATTTTCTAGCATCTAGTGTTGGGTATTGCTTATTGTTTTGCTTTTGTTTTCAGAAAAATTTTCCCGTGATTCAATTTTAAGCCTAGTTATTTTCAAAGACATATATTCCACAACAGTGCCATCTAATAGAAATATAATGTGAACTATGAATGTGAGCCAAATATGTAATTTAAAATTATCCATAAGTTTCATTAATAAAAGAAACAGGTGAAAATAATTTTAATAACATTTTATTTAGCCTAGTAGCTCTAAAATATCATTTTAACATATAATCAAAATAAAAATTATTGAGATTTTGTATTCTTTTTTATAATAAGTATTAAAAATCTGTGGTGTATTTTATACTTAACAGCACATCTTAATTCAGACTAGCCATATTTTTAATTAAACAATGTTTTATCGATGCAGTTCCATGTTACATACATGTGATCATTTAATACATTCATATAATTTGTAAAGAACAAATAGAATAATTGGAATATCCATGACCTTAATTATTTGTCTTGTCTCTATGCTAGAAGTATCCAAATTATTCTCTTCTAGCTATTTTGAAATATAGAATAGATTATTGTAAACTATAGCCACACTACTAATCTAGAATAGTAGGTCTTATTTATTTCTTCTATCTAACTCTATATTTGTACCCATTAATCAACTTCTTTTCATCTCCACCTCCCTTCTATCCTTCGTAGCCTCTGGTAATCACCAGTCTATTCTCTGTCTTCAGGAGATCCACTTTTTTAGCTCCTACATGAGTGAGAATGTGCAATATTTGTCTTTCCGTGCTTGGCTTATTTCACTTAAACTAATGACCTCCAGTTCCACCTATGTTACTGAAAATGACAGGATTTTTGTTATGACTGAATAATATTCCATTGTGTATATATACCACATTTCTTTATCCATTTATCCATTGAAGGGCACTTAGGTTGATTCCATATTTTGGCTATGTGAATAGTGCTGTAATAAACATGGGAGTGCAGATATCTTGTCAACATATTGATTTTCATTCTTTTGGATATATATCCAGTGGTGGAATTGATGGATCATATGGTAGCTCTATTTTTAGGCTTTTGAGGAATCTCCATGCTGTTCCCCATAGTGTACTAAATTACATTTCCACCAACCTTATGCACGAATTCTACTTTCTCCACATCCTTGCCCGCATCTGTTATTGTTGCCTGTCTTTTAAAAATGTATTTTAATTTTTCTGGGTACATAGTATGTGTATATATTTATGAGATACATGAGGTACTTTGATACAGGCATGCAATGTGAAATAAGCACATCATGGAGAATGGGGTATCCATCCCCGCAAGAATTTATCCTTTGAGTTACAAACAATCGAATTACTTTTTATTTTAAAATGTACAATTAAGGCCGGGCACAGTGGCTCACGCCTGTAATCCCAGCACTTTGGGAGGCTGAGGTGGGTGGATCACGAGGTCAGGAGATCAAGACCATCCTGGCTAACATGGTGAAACCCCATTTCTACTAAAATTACAAAAAATTAGCCAGGCGTGGTGGCAAGGCACCTGTAGTCCCAGCTATTCGGGAGGCTGAGGCAGGAGAATCACTTGAACCCGGGAGGCAGAGCTTGCAGTGAGCCAAAATCGCGCCACTGCACTCTAGCCTGGGCAACAGAGCAAGACTCCATCTCAAAAAAAGTACAATTAAGTTATTATTGACATAAATATACAATTAAGTTATTATGGCACATCCTGTGGCACTATCAAATAGTAGGTCTCATTCATTCTTCCTATATTTTGTATCCATTAATCCTCATTTCCTCCCCTGCCAGCACCCCACTATCCTTGCCAGCCTCTGGTAACCATCCTTCTACTCTCTATGTCCATGAGTTCAATTGTTTTGATTTTTAGATCCCACAAATAAGTGAGAACATGGAACGTTTGTCTTTCTGTACCTGGCTTATTTCATTTAACATAATGATCTCCAGTTCCATCCATGTTGTTGCAAATGGCAGGATCTCATTATTTTTTATGGCCAAATAGTACTCCACTGTGTGTATGTACCACGTTTTCTTTTTTTTTTTTTTTTTTTTTTTTTGAGATGGAGTCTCGCTCTGTCACCCAGGCTGGAGTGCAGTGGTGCAGTCTCGGCTCACTGCCACCATGCCCGGCTAATTTTTTGTATTTTTAGTAGAGACGGGGTTTCACCACGTTAGCCAGGGTGGTCTTGATCTCCTGACCTCGTGATCTGCCTGCCTTGGCCTTCCAAAGTGCTGGGATTACAGGCGTGAGCCACCGCGCCCAGCCTCCTTTTATATTTTTAATATTAACGTCTTATCAGATGCATAGTTTGCCAATGTATTCTATAGTTCTGTGTGTTGTCTTTTTGCTCTGCTGTCTCCTTTACTGTGCACAAACTTTTTAGTTTGGTGTAATCTAATTTCTATATTTGTTTTGTTGCCCATGCTTTTGAGGTTTTATCAAAAGAATCCTTGCATAGACCAATGACATGAAGATTTCCCCTATGTTTTCATTTAGCAGTTTTGTTGTTTTGGGTCTTACATGTAAGTCTTTAATCCATATTAAGTCATTTTGTGTATATAATGATAGATAATGTCTAGTTTTATTCTTCTGCATGTGTTTATCCAGTTTTCCCAGAACCATTCATTGAAGAGGCTATCTTTTCCCATCGTATGTTCCTAGTGCCCTTGTCAAAGCAGCATTGGCTGTGAATGTGTGGATTTATGTCTGAGTTCTCTATTCTCTTCCATCGGTCTATGTGTCTATTTTTTTTTTTGAGACGGAGTTTCGCTGTTGTTGCCCAGGCTGGAGTGCAATGGCACGATCTCGGCTCACCATAACTTCCGCCTCCCAGGTTCAAGTGATTCTCCTGCCCCTGCCCCTGCCTCCCGAGTAGCTGGGATTACAGGCATGCGTCACCATGCCCGGCTAATTTTGTATTTTTAGTAGAGATGGGGTTTCTCCATGTTGGTCAGGCTGGTCTCGAACTCCTGACCTCAGGTGATCTGCCCACCTCGGCCTCCCAAAGTGCTGGGATTACAGGCTTGAGGCACCACGCCCGGCTATGTGTCTATTTTTATGTTATAGACTAGCCACATTTCTAATGCTCAATACCTGTATATAACTACTGGCTACCATTTTGAACAGCACAAGTTGTTGTTTGGTTTGACCCTTGTGAAAAATAGTATTGGGTGAATTTATTTCAAGTGCAAAAAAAAGGGAATATCTTTATGGCATGGCTTGTGAAAACTGGCGAGCCACCAGTGTGGGTTATATTATCTTTCCCTCCTTAAATCCTCTTGACTTAAAATATTTGTAGGGATTATTGGTTTCCTTAATGGATTTAATGAAAGCACTCCTACCATCCTCTGTAATCCAAAATATTATTTTTATGTTTTATATTTGTTAACACAAAACTGAGTAGCATTCTTTTTGGAGGCAGAAAATATGGGCATTTGGGATAGAGAGGCCTGAGTTTGAGTCTAGGTCCCTGTCACTTAACTAGCCTTGTGATTAAGAGCAAGGCACCCATCTGTGTACGTCTCATTTTCCTCGTCTATTAATATGGATAACAACATACCTATTGGGCATAATTATTATTAGTGTTAAACAAGATAATAATAAATGGAAACTTTTAATTTTGGTGCCTGCACATGATCAATACATAATAGCTATTACTTGCATTGTTATTATTGATAATAATTAGTTCTATACAGAGCTGTCATAACCACCTCTACCTAAAAGTTACATTTACTGAGTACCCAAATCATGCATGACAAAGCATTTTAATGGTGAATACAAGTTCATAAACTGAGAATAGAAGGAGAAGCCAAGGTGTTCTAACTGTATCTAAAATGTCAAAACTCATTCTTTATATGTAACCTTGAGTAAGACACATTCCATTGTCTCAGATAGAAAACATGAAGAATGTTTTGTCATAATAATAGGAGTACTGTAACCCCTTAATACAACACATATTTCATAAAGAGTTTTAAAACAAGTAAGTACACTCTACTCTTCTGAAAGGAAATGGACAGATAGCAAATACAAATATTTTCAAAAACCAATATAATGCCTTAAATGTAATAAATAAAAAGAAAAATAATTTATAATTAAATGATAATGTATTTAGTATATAATGCTCAGCTTGACCACATTAGAAGATATAATGAAATAGCCCAATGCTTATAATGAATAGTTTTGGATTTAAAAAAAGTAAGAGCCAGGCGTGGTGGCTCACGCCTGTAATCCCAGCACTTTGGGAGGCCGAGGTGGGTGGATCACAAGGTCAGGAGATTGAGACCATCCTGGCTAACACAGTGGAACCCCGTCTCTACTAAAAATACAAAAAATTAGCCAGGCGAGGTGGTGGGCGCCTGTAGTCCCAGCTACTCAGGAGGCTGAGGCAGGAGAATGGCGTGAACCCTGGGGGACGGAGCCTGCAGTGAGCCGAGATCGCGCCACTGCACTCCAGCCTGGGTGACAGCGAGACTCCATCTCGAAAAAATAAAATAAAATAAATAAATAAATAAATAAATAAATAAATAAATAAAGAATATGAGAAGTGATTTTGCAGAAGAGTTTCAGGTAAGTGAAAGAGTGGAGGTAAGGGGGAATTAGAATGAAACCAGGGCTGAGATGAGTAATAACAGGCAGACTTGTAAGTGGGTGATAGAAGGCAGAATAAAATAACCTTAATTAAAGTCAAGATTAGATGCTAAGACAAGTTGTCACTGTCAATGTGGAGAAAATGAGAAAGTCTGATATTCTTGCAAATGAGCTGGGCTTTATTTATGTATGATGTCACAGTAATTAATTTTGTGTTATAAAATAGGACAGTATAGAAACAAAGCATCACCAAAAATATATATGCATTCTTGAAATTCCACCACATCAGTGCATACGTTTTGTCTCATATGTAAAGACATTAGAGATCATTTTCTTCCATAGGCCACAGAAAAATAAGGATGGATTAGGAAAAGAAAAATAAAGATGGATTAGGAAAAGGAAGCTTTACTACAAGAAGCTCTAGAGAAGTTGTACAATTTATGGAAGTAGTATTGAAAAGCCTAGATAACCCAAAAATAAATAAATGGTTTAAACACAGACTACCAGAGTCAACATTTTAAAATAATGGCTAAATGAGAATATATATATTTGGACACAGTAAAAACAACAATTACAGTAATTAGAAATGCAGGCTACTTCTGATGTCTTAAACTGGTGGTCCCAATACCATGAATGACATCATCCTTGGTAACATGTCCTGTGATGGTGAACAGCTCTTCACAAAGTTATGAGCAAACTTCACAGTCTTCCCACCATTTCCATGGTAGTGTCATTGCTGGAAAATTGAATATGTATTAAAACCATGTAAAAGCTGCTTTCTGTCTGTATGTAAAATAGAATAAGGGTCTAGTCTCAGAGAAGCTCAGATAATAACTAATGTGGCAGTAGATTTGGCAATCATGTAGAATGCAGGGCATGTCTTCACTGTCCAGTCCTGGTTTTCAGGATTGTCAGAATATGACAACCAGCTACTAAGTTCTAGTGGAAGATCCCAATCATTACAATAAACAAAAATGTACCTCCTCGTTTTTTCCCAAATGCACACATTCTAGAAGGTGTAGTATCTCCCTTGAGAACCATTGTCTTAGAGAGAAAGAGCACCCTGGCCGTTCGGGGCACTAATGTAGCAGCGTAACTTAAGGTTGGGGTCCCTCCTGGGATGGGGCTGAGCACACATTTGCTACCTGTTCCTTCAACTATGTGGTGCCTACCTTGGCATGCCAGGTCTGACAGTTCCTAAGCACTTCAAATGCTTGCTGGACACTATGCTTGTTGGTGGCTTTGAAAGAAGCTGTTTCCAAGTAGGAGGCAGAGGCAAGGCATTCATGATGCCTCCTCAACTTGTGAAAGAAAGCACCACGAAATAAACTCATATACACCATTTGAATGGTTTTCCTTTTCACTAAGCTCTTGCATAAAGTGAGGCTACAATTTTTGTTCATCTTCTCAGTTTTAATTAAAGTCTTCAAGTATCTATTCTTAGCATCAACATTCACATCAAAATCAGTCTGTCATTCAGTAACAATCAGCAGCTCAAAGTAACAAACTTTCAGATACAGAGTTTTAATTCACTTTTTAAAGTCATCTTTTAATTGTGGAAGCACTTTCTCTGCTGGAAAATTTACCAAAGGCCAGCTTGTCAGACTATGTCTATTTTGAATAACATTGCAAGTTTTCTCAAAGTTAGAGTTGAGCTGCCTAATAAGTTACAAGATGAATTGGACTTCTACATGTAAAAATACATGCTTACCACTACTGCTATGTCCTTTTTTGATGAGCACTTCCATGGCTCCTCATTACCCACAGGATGAAATCCAGAAAATTTGTCTGGCCATTAAAGATTCTAAAAAATCGAATTGCCACTCACTGCCCCGGACGCTGCCAGAGAAACCTTACCTTGCTTCCTCCACCAGCTGCCTGCGCTTTTCTTCTCACGGGTGTTGCTTAGGCCAGACACAGGAGACCCTGGGCTTGCAATTGAAACCCTACTTGGTCACTTTAAATGATTTCACTTCCAGGATTTCTTTTTTCATAACTACAAAGCAGAGGGCAATAATGTGCACAGAATGCTTAGCACAGACCCTGGTGCACAATAGTTGTTTTCAAGGTACTAGCTCGTTTCTCCTCCCTTTTAAGGTCTTCATCTCACAATCCTGAAGAGCACTGTCTTTGAGACCAGCCCAAATTCCACCTCTGTAAAAATTTCCCTGAAGATCTCAGCTGGAAGTAATCATTCATTTATTAGATGGTGATACTGGTGAGAGAAGTTAAGTAGCTCAGAACTTTATAATGGGTAATGAAAGAGCACAATTTCAACTTAGGTAGTCGGGCTCTGAGTCTGAGGTTTTTGTTTTTTGGTTGTTTTGGTATAACAGAGTTTTTTTTGTTAAAGATTTTTATTTATTTGTGTTATTATTATTATACTTTAAGTACTAGAGTTCATGTGCACAATGTGCAGGTTTGTTACATAGGTATACATGTGCCATGTTTGTTTGCTGCACCCATCAACTCATCATTTATATTAGGTATTTCTCCTAATGCTATCCCTCCCCCAGCTTGCCACTCCCTGACAGGACCCAGTGTGTGATGTTCCCTGCTCTGTGTCCAAGTGTTCTCATTGTTCAATTCTCACCTATGAGTGAGAACATGCCGTGTTTGGTTTTCTGTCCTTGTGACAGTTTGCTTAGAATGATGGTTTCCAGGTTGATCCATGTCCCTGCAAAGGACATGAACTTATGTTTTTTTATAGCTGCGTCGTAGTCCATGGTGTATATGTGCCACATTTCTTAATCCAGTCTATCATTGATGAACATTTGGGTTGGTTCCAAGTCTTTGCTATTGTGAATAGTGCCGCAATAAACATGCGAGTGCATGTGTCTTTATAGTAGCATGATTTATAATCCTTTGGATATATATCCAGTAATGGGATCGCTGGGTCAAATGGTATTTCTAGTTCTAGATCCTTGAGGAATCACCACACTGTCTTCCACAATGGTTGAAGTAATTTACACTCCCACCAACAGTGTAAAAGCATTCCTATTTCTCCACAACCTCTCCAGCACCTGTTGTTTCCTGACTTTTCAATGATGGCCATTCTAACTGATGTGAGATGGTATCTCATTGTGGTTTTGATTTGCATTTCTCTGATGCCTAGTGATGATGAACATTTTTTCATGGGTCTGTTGGCTGCATAAATGTCTTCTTTTGAGAAGTGTCTGTTCATATCTTTTGCCCACTTTTTGATGGGGTTGTTTGATTTTTTTCTTGTAAATTTGTTTAAGTTCTTTGCAGATTCTGGATATTAGCCCTTTGTCAGACGGATAGATTGCAAAAATTTTCTCCCATTCTGTAGGTTGCCTGTTCACTCTGATGGTAGTTTCTTTCGTTGCAGAAGCTCTTTAGTTTAATTAGATCCCATTTGTCTATTTTGGCTTTTGCTGCCATTACTTTTGGTGTTTTAGTCATGAAGTGCTTGCTCATGCCTATGTCCTGAATGGTATTGCCTAGGTTTTCGTCTAGGGTTTTTACGGTTTTAGGTCTAACATTTAAGTCTTTAATTCATCTTGAATTAATTTTTGTATAAAGTGTAAGGAAGGGATCAAATTTCAGCTTTCTGCATAGGGCTAGCCAGTTTTCCCAGCACCATTTATTAAATAGGGGATCCTTTCCCCATTTCTTGTTTTTGTCAGGTTTGTCAAAGATCAGATGGTTGTAGATGTGTGGTGTTATTTCTGAGGCCTCTCTTCTGTTCCATTGGTCTATATCTCTGTTTTGGTACCAGTACCATGCTGTTTTGGTTACTGTAGCCTTGTAGTATAGTTCGAAGTCAGGTAGCGTGATGCCTCCAGCCCTGTTCTTTTGGCTTAGGATTGACTTGGCAATGAAGGCTCTTTTTTAGTTCCATATGAAGTTTAAAGTAGTTTTTTCCAATTCTGTGAAGAAAGTCATTGGTAGTTTGATTGGGAATGGCATTGAATCTATAAATTATCTTGGGCAGTATGGCCATTTTCATGATATTGATTCTTCCTGTCCATGAGCATGGAATGTTCTTCCATTTGTTTGTGTCCTCTTTTATTTCGTTGAGCAGTGGTTTGTAGTTCTCCTTGAAGAGATCCTTCACATCCCTTGTAATTTGGATTCCTAGGCATTTTGTTGTCTTTGTAGCAATTGTGAATGGAACTTCACTCAAGATTTGGCTCTCTGTTTGTCTGTTATTGGTGTGTAGGAAGGTGTGTGATTTTTGCACATTGATTTTGTATCCTGAGACTTTGAGAAAGTTGCTTATCAGCTTAAGGAGGTTTGGGCTGAGATGATGGGGTTTTCTAATTATACAATCATGTCATCTGCAAACAGGGACAGTTTGACTTCCTTTTTTTCTAATCGAATACCCTTTATTTCTTTCTCTTGCCTGATTGCCCTGGCCAGAACTTTCAACACTGTGTTGAATAGGAGTAGTAAGAGAAGGCATCCTTGTCTTGTGCTGGTTTTCAAAGGGAATGCTTCCAGTTTTTGCCCATTCAGTATGATATTGGCCATGGGTTTGTCATAAATAGCTCTTATTATTTTGAGATATATTCCATCAATACCTAGTTTATTGAGAGTTTTTAGCATGAAGGGATGTTGAATTTTGTCGAAGGCCTTTTCTGCATCTATTGAGATTATCATATTTTTTTTTGTGGTTGGATCTGTTTATGTGATGTATTACATTTATTGATTGGCATATGTTGAACCAGCCTTGCATCCCACGGATGAAGCCAACTTGATTGTGGTGGATAAGCTTTTTGATATGCTGCTGGATTCGGTTTGCTGGTATTTTATTGAGGATTTTCACATCAATGTTCATCAGGGATGTTGGTCTAAAATTCTCTTTTTTTGTTGTGTCTCTGCCAGGCTTTGGTATCAGGATGATGTTGGCCTCATAAAATGAGTTAGGGGGGATTCCCTCTTTTTCTGTTGATTGGAATAGTTTCAGAAGGAATGATACCAGCTCCTCTTTGTACCTTGGTAGAATTCGGCTGTGAATCCATCTGGTCCTGGACTTTTTTGGTTGGTAGGTGATTAATTTTTGCCTAAATTTCAGAGCCTATTATTGGTCTACTCAGATATTCCACTTCTTCCTGGTTTAGTCTTGGGAGGGTGTATGTGTCCAGGAATTTATCCATTTCTTCTAGATTTTCTAGTTTATTTATGTAGAGGTTTTTATAGTATTCTCTGATGGTAGTTTGTATTTCTGTGGGATCAGTGGTGATATCCCCTTTATCATTTTTTTATTGTGTCTATTTGATTCTTCTCTCTTTTCGTCTTTATTAGTCTTGCTAGCAGTTTATCAGTTTTGTTGATCTTTTCAAAAAACCTGGATTTATTGATTTTTTGAAGGGTTTTTCTTGTCTCTATCTCCTTCAGTTCTGCTCTGATCTTAGTTATTTCTTGCCTTCTGCTAGCTTTTGAATGTGTTTGCTCTTGCTTCTCTAGTTCTTTTAATTGTAATGTTAGCATGTCGATTTTAGATCTCTTCTGCTTTCTCTTATTTCTCTTTGCAATAAATTTCCCTCTACACACTGCTTTAAATATGTCCCAGAGATTCTGGTATGTTTTGTCTTTGTTCTCATTGGCTTCAAAGAACATCCTTATTTCTGCCTTCATTTCATTATGTACCCAGTGGTCATTCAGGAGCAGGTTGTTCAGTTTCCATGTAGTTGTGCAGTTTTGAGTGAGTTTCTTAATCCTGAGTTCTTATTTAATTGCACTGTGGTCTGAGAGACAGTTTGTTGTGATTTTTATTCTTTTACATTTGCTGAGGAGTGCTTTACTTGCAAATACGTGGTCAATTTTAGAATAAGTGTGATGTGGTGCTGAGAAGAATGTATATTCTGTTGATTTGGGGTGGAGAGTTCTGTAGATGTCTATTAGGTCTGTTTGGTGCAGAGCTGTGTTCAAGTCCTGAATATCTTTGTTAACCTTCTGTCTCATTGATCTGTCTAATATTGACAGTGGGGTGTCAAAGTCTCCAGTTATTATTGTGTGGGAGTCTAAGTCTCTTTGTAGGTCTCTAAGGACTTGCTTTATAAATCTGGGTGCTCCTGTATTGGGTGCATGTATATTTAGGATAGTTAGCTCTTCTTGTTGAGTTGATCTCTTTACCATTATGTAATGGCCTTCTTTGTCTCTTTTGATCTTTGTTGGTTTAAAGTCTGCTTTATCAGAGACTAGGATTGCAACACCTGCTTTCTTGATAGATTTCCTCCACCCTTTATTTTGACCTATGTGTGTCCGCAATACGATGGGTCTTTTGAAACACACACGATGGGTCTTGACTTTAATTGGGGCAGTTAGCCCGTTTACATTTAAGGTTAATATTGTTATGTGTGAATTTGTTCCTGTCATTAAGATGTTAGGTGGTTATTTTGCCCATTAATTGATGCAGTTTCTTCATAGCATCGATGGTCTTTACCATTTGGCATGTTTTTGCAGTGGCTGGTACTGGTTGTTCCTTTCCATGTTTAGTGCTTCCTTCAGGAGCTCTTGTAAGGCAGGCCTGGTGGTGACAAAATCTCTCAGCATTTGCTTGTCTGTAAAGGATTTTATTTGTCTTTCACTTATGAAGCTTAGTTTGGCTGGATATGACATTCTGGGTTGGAAATTCTTTTCTTTAAGAATGTAGAATATTGGCCCCCACTCTCTTCTGGCTTGTAGGGTTTCTGCCGAGAGATCTGCTGTTAGTCTGATGTGCTTCCCTTTGTGGGTAACCCGACCTTTCTCTCTGGCTGCTTTTAAAACTTTTTCCTTCGTTTCAACCTTGGTGACTCTGACAATTATGTGTCTTGGGGTTGCTCTTCTTGAAGAGTATCTTTCTGGTGTTCTCTGTATTTCCTGAATTTGAATGTTTGCCTGTCTTGCTAGGTTGGGGAAGTTCTCCTGGATAATATCCTGAAGAGTGTTTTCCAACTTGGAGCCATTCTCCCCATCACTTTCAGGTACACCAATCAAATGTAGATTTGGTCTTTTCACATAGTCCCATATTTCTTGGAGGCTTTGGTCATTTCTTTTTACTCTTTTTTAATCTAAACTTGTGTTCTTCCTTTATTTCATTAATTTGATCTTCAATCACTGATATCCTTTCTTCCACTTGATTGAATTGGCTATTGAAGCTTGTGCATGTGTCATGAAGTTCTCATGCCATGGTTTTCAGCTCCATCAGGTCTTTTAAGGTCTTCTCTACACTATTTATTCTAGTTAGTCATTCATCTAACCTTTTTTCAAGGTTTTTAGCTTCCTTGCGATGGGTTAGAACATGTTCCTTTAGCTCGGACAAGTTTGTTATTACCAACTTTCTGAAGCTTACTTCTGTCAACTCGTCACAGTCCTTCTCCATCTAGCTTTGTTCCATTGCTGGCGAGGAGCTGCAATCCTTTGGAGGAGAAGAGGTGCTCTGGTTTTCAGAATTTTCAGCTTTTCTGCTTGGTTTCTCTCCATCTCTGTGGTTTTATGTACCTTTGGTCTTTGATGTTGGTGACCTACAGATGGGGTTTTGCTATGGATGTCCTTTTTGTTGATGTTGATGCTATTCCTTTCTGTTTGTTAGTTTTCCTTCTAACAGTCAGGTCCCTCAGCTGTAGGTCTGTTGAAGTTTGCTGGAGGTCCACTCCAGACCCTGTTTTCCTGGGTATCACTGGCAGAGGCTGCATAACAGCAAATATTGCAGAACAGCAAATATTGCAGCCTGATCCTTCCTCTGGAAGCTTCGTCCCAGAGGGGCATCCGCCTGTATGAGGTGTCTGTTGGCCCCTACTTGGAGGTGTCTCTCAGTTTGGCTACACGGGGTCAGGGACCCACTTGAGGGGGCAGTCTGTCCATTCTCAGAGCTCAAACACCACGCTGGGAGAACCATTGCTCTCTTCAGAGCTGTCAGACAGGGACGTTTAAGCCTGAAGAAGTTTCTGCTGCCTTTTGTTCAGCTATGCCCTGCCCACAGAGGTGGAGTCTATAGAGGTGGTAGGCCTTGCCGAGCTGCAGTGGGCTCCACCCAGTTTGAGCTTCCCTGGCTGCTTTGTTTACCTACTTAAGCCTCAGCAATGGCAGACACCCCTCCCCTTGCCCAGCTGCAGCCTCACAGGTTGATCTCAGACTGCTGTGCTAGCAGTGAGCAAGGCTCCGTGGGCGTGGGACCTGCCGAGCCAGGCATGGGAGAGAATCTCCTGATCTGCTGGTTGCTAAGACCATGGAAAAAGCACAGGATTTGGGTGAATGTATCCCATTTTTCCAGGTACAGTCTGTCACGGCTTCCCTTGGCTGGGAAAGGGAAATCCCCTGACCCCTTGTGCTTCCTGGGTGAGGTGACGCCCTGCCCTGCTTTGGCTCACCCTTCATGGGCTGCACTCACTGTCCAACCAATACCAATGAGATGAACCATGTACCTCAGTTGGAAATGCAGAAATCACCCATCCTCTGCATCGATCACGCTGGGAGCTCCACACTGGAGCTGTTCCTATTCGGCCATCTTGGACAAAGATCTATAACAGATTTTTTTAAACAGCCTTATTGAGATATAGTTTACAATTCACCCATTTAAAATGTATAAATCAATAATTTTTAGTATATTCACAGAGTTTTGCTCCTATCGCCATGATCAATATTAGAATATTTTCAGCAGGACAAAAAGAAATCCCTCACCCATTAGCAGTCAATCCCCATTTCCCCCTCAATCTTACCACCTAGTCCCTGAAAAACCGTGAATCTACTTTGTGTCTCTATGGATTTGCCTATTCTGGACATTTTGTATAAACAGGATCTTACAGTATGTGGTCTTTTCAACTGGCTGCTCTCTCAGCATAACATTTTCAAGGCTCATTCATGTTGCAGCATGGATCCATACTTTATTTCTTTTTATTCTGGAATAATATTCCATTGTATGGTCATACTACATAGAGATGATCTGTTCATCAGTTTGTGGACATTTGGGTTGTTCCCACTTTTTGGCTACTGTGAATAATGCCACTATGAACATTCATCCACTGGTTTTTGTGTGGACATGTATCTATTTCTTGTGGGTATATACTTGCCACAAGAAAGAAATTTCTTTCGTTAGTTTTCCTTCTAACAGTCAGGTTAGAAGGAATGCTGGGCCCTGTGGTAATTCTGTGTTTAATCTTTTGAAGAGAAAGCCAAACTATTTCCAAAATTGCTGCACCAGTTTAAATTCCCAGCAGCAATGTATATATGTTCCAGTTTCTTGACATCCTCACCAACACTATTATTTGTCTTTTTTATTATAGCCATCCCAGTGGATATGAAATTATTACCTCATTGTGGTTTTGATTGGCATTTTTCTAATGACTAATGATGTCAAGCATCTTTTTGTGTGCCTATTGGTCACTTGTGTATCTTCCTTGAAGAAATATCTGTTCAATTCCTCCTTTATGGTCACTTTTTAAAGCCCATTTTAAAATTGGGTTATTTGTCTTTTTAAAATGTTGAAGTATAGCAATTCTTTATATAGTCTTGTATGCAATTCCCTATCAGATATACTATGATTTGCAAATATTTTCTTCCATTCTTAGAGTTGTCTTTTAACTTTCTTGATGATGTCCTTTGGATTACAAATTTTTTAAATGTTCATAAATTCCAATTTATCTATTTTTTTCTCTTGTTGCTTATATTTTTTAGATTATGTCTAAGAAGGCTTTGCCTAACTTAACCCAAGATCATAGAGATTTATTCCTATGTTTTCTTCTAAGAGTCTTGTAGTTTTAGCATTTACATTTAGGTCTGCAGTCCACTTGGAATTAATTTTTGTGTATGGTCTAGAGAAGGAATCTGACTAATCTTTTGCATGTGAATATCTAGTTCCAGCGTCACTTGAAAATACCATTTCCCCCCATTGAAATGACACTCTCATTGAAAAAGAACCTGTGATTTAATTTTAAAATAGCCTGTGTTCTTGTCATGTCTACTCCCTGTCCATCAGAAACTACAGACTACCTCCTCATCAACTACATTTTCTTCCTCAATCACATTATGCTCCTCTATACTTCCTTGTTATTCTGCACACTTCCAGTCTATCTGGAATACAGTTCCTTATCTCATTTGCCTGCCAAACTCCTACTCAATCTTACCACCCTTATGACTAGCTCAAATGGAATCTACTTTGTCTAGTCTTTGTGGCTTTACCATCAGCACATTATATAGTTTTTGAAAATATTTTACTTTTCTTACTAGATTGATATCTAGTGATTGATAATTCCTCTGCTTTTTCTTTTCTTTTTAATTTTCCCATTTTCTTTCTTCAAACACCTGGCATAGTATCTAGCACAGAGTACACACATGGATATAAATCTGTTGAACTGAATTAATGAAAATGGCCTTGGCCAGGAGTTTCAGGGCCTATAAGAAATTCAGAAATATCTTAAAGAAATCAAGCATTCAATAAATATGAAAGGTAATACAAATGAAAACTGCAACCCACAGCAAAAACACGATCATTTTCTTATTCTTCTGATAAATTTCCTGGAGATTTATCATTGCTATAGCACTGTTAAGAGCAGAGAAAGCTAGTGAAAATTTTACAGGCTGATCAAATGTTATGTGAGCTAATGCACTTTTCTAATCTATCTTACAGATTGCGTTAGTAAGAATATTTTTAAATCAATTTTCTTAATGACTATCTCTCGCTTAGTTTTTATAGCTTATTTAAAGAAGATTAAGGATGTTTCAGTTGCAAATCCAGAGGCACTTTGGATGTATAAGCTTTTGGCCTTTATTTTTAAAACTGATTTATAAAGGTGTTTATGAAACCAGCATTATACACAACGATCTGAAATTGAGGTCTGCGGAGTGCTGCAGCAAAAGACAGAGATAAAAATGAAATGAGAGGAAGACATTTTTTCAAAGCTCGTGTTTAACAACAAAAAAAATAACATCTTCATTTCCTAGTAAAATTTTTCTTTAATTGATGTCCTATGAATTATGGAATAATATATACTCGTAGAAACCAGTAAAACAATATAAAGATATATAAATTATAAGTTAATCATTTCCCTCTTACTGGTACTGCCACTGCCCAGCAACCATGCTTGACAGGTATGGTTTTTTTTTTTTTTTTTTGAGACAGAGTCTTGCTCTGTCGCCCAAGCTGGAGTGCAGTGGCGCAATCTCGGCTCAGCGCACTGCAAGCTCCGCCTCCCGGGTTCACACCATTCTCCTGCCTCAGCCTCCCGAGTAGCTGGGACTATAGGCACCTGCCACCACACCCGGCTAATTTTTTGTATTTTTAGTAGAGACAGGGTTTCACCATGTTAGCCAGGATGTTCTCGATCTCCTGACCTCGTGATCTGCCTGCCTCGGCCTCCCAAAGTGCTGGGATTACAGGTGTGAGCCACTACGCCCAGTGACAGGTATGTTTTTATTCACAGTCTTCTGCTTTATAGACATTGATATACATACAAATATGTCTCAGATGTCTATTGCCATGTAACAAATTACAGGAAAATGGGGAAGCGGGGGGCTTACTAGCAACCATCTTTACAGGCATTCTACCCCAATGATTCATATCTAGAGGTTGGCTGCTTTGTTGTTTGCTCTTGATGAAATGGAAGCATGCTATAGACATTACTATAAAATGTTTTCTAATAAAACAGGATTAATAATATTGATCCTAATAATTCTATATCCCTTTAGCCATTTTCTCCCATTGATAATGTTTTGCAGAACTATAGTACAGTATCACAACTAGGATATCAACATGGACACAGTCAAGATAGAGAACATTTCCATCACCACAAGGATCCTCCTGTTCTGTTTTCTGTAGTCACATCCACTTCCCTCCCACCCCCACCTGTCCTTAACTTCTGGCAACTACTAATTCTTTTCTTTCTGTAATTTTTTCTTTTCAAAAATGATATATAAATGAAACATACAATATGTAACATTTTAAGATTGGCTTTTTCCCTTCAGTCTAATTCTCTAGAGGTTCATCTAGGTTGTTGCCTGTATCACGCTCATTTCCATTTATAGCTGAATAGTATTCTGTGATGTGGACTCACCAAAGTTTGCTCAACCATTCACCCATTGAAGGACATCCAAGTTGTTTCCAGTGGGACTAGCATCAATAAAGCTGCTATAAATATTCATGTAGAGGTTTTTGTGTGAACATAAGTTTTTCTGTGTGATAAATGCACAGGAAAACAATTGCTGGAAGAAATTTCTGAAGTGTTTACCAGATTGACTGTAATATTTTACATTCCTACTAGCAATGTCAGAGGGATATAGTTTCTCTGCGTCGTAGCCAGAATTTAGTGTTTTCACTATTTTTAAACTTTAGCCATTTTAATAGGTGTGCTATAATATCTCATTTTGGTTTTAATATACCTTTCCCTATGGACAATGCTATTGAGCATCTTCTCATGTGTTTCTTTTTTCTTTTTTTTTTTTTTCCCAGAGGGAATCTCACTCTGTCCCTGAGGCTGGAGTGCAGTGGTTCAATCCTGGCTCACTGCAACCTCTGCCTTCTGGATTCAAGCGATTCTCCTGCCTCAGCCTCCCGAGTAGCTGGGATTATGGGTGTGTGCCACTGTATTCAGCTAATTATTGTATTTTTGGTAGAGACAGGGGTTCTACCATGTTGGCCAGGCTGGTCTCGAACTCCTGTCCTCAGGTGATCCACCTGCCTTGACCTCCCAAAGTGCTGGGATTACAGGCATGAGCCACCGCACCTGGCCTTGTGTGCCTATTTTCTGTCTGTACATCCTCTTCAGTGAAATGTCTGCTCATTTCTTTTGCCTATTTTCTAATTGGATTGTGAGGTGTTTTTTTTGTTTGTATATTTTTACTTTTGAGTTTTGAGTTCTATTATACTCTAGATACCATTCCTTTGTTGGCTATGTGGTTTGGAAATATGGCCTCCCTCTCTGTAGCTCTTCATCCTTTTCACAGGAGGTTCACAGAGCAAAAGTTTTTAATTTTAATGTTTGTCAATTTTAAAGAACCAACTCTTTGTTTCATTGGTTTTCTTTATTGTTTTTCTATTTTCAATTCCATCAACTTCTGCTCTCGTCTTTATTATTTCTTTCTTTCTGCTTGCCTCCAATTTATTTTGCTTTTTTTCCCTAGATCCTTGAGGTAGGATCTTAGATTATTGATTTGAGACTTTTCCTCATTTCTAATGTATGCATTTAGTGTTACAAGTTTCCCTCATGGCTTTAGCTATGTCCCACGAATTTTGATATATTGTATTTTTTCTCATTCTATTTAATGTATGTTTTAAAACTTTTCCTGAGCCTTCTCCTTGAGCCATAGATTATTTAGAAGCGTGTTGTTTAGTTTCCCAGTGTTTGGAGATTTTACCGTTACCTATCTGCTATTAATTTCTAGTTTAACTACATTGTGGTCAGAGAAAACATTTTGTTTTATTTCAGTTGTTTTAAATTTGCCACGGTTTGTTTTACAGCCCAGGAAGAGGTCTCTTCTGCTGTTGTTGAGTGAAGTGTTCTATAAATGTTAATTATATGCTATTAGTTGATGGTGCTGTTGAGTTCTTCTATATCCATGCGCATTTTCTGTCCTCTTGTTCCATCAGTTGTTGAGAAAGTGTTTAACTCCAGTTATAATTGTAGATTTGTCTATTTTTCCTTTTTGTTCTATCAATGTTTGCTTCACATATTTTGAAACTCTGGTTTTTGACACATACTCATTTAAGATTACTGTGTCCTCTTAGTGAATTTACCCTTTTACATAGTGTCCTTTTATGACTCTCGTCATTTTTTTGTCACTGTATCCAACTCATTTTCATATTACTATAGTTTTTTCTTTCAACTAATGTTTGTATGGTATATTTTTTCATTATTTTACGTTCAACCTGCCTGTATTGTTATATTTGAAGAATGTTCCTTATAGACAGCATAAAATGGTTCTTTGTAAAAAATCAATTCTTTCAATTTTTGTCTTTAATTAGTATATTTAGATCCCTATGTTCAATGTAATTATTGATGTTAGAGCTTAATTGTGCAATTATAACTTTTGTTTTCCATTTATTCTGTTTTTCTCTTTTCTTTTTCCTACATTCTGTGTGTTACTTGAAAATATTTTAGAATTCATTTTGCTCTTTCTATAGTGTTTTTGAGGGTATCTCTTTGCATAGCTATTTTAGTGGTTGCTCTAGACATGACACCATATTTCTATGACATTGCAGTTTACTGGTGTCATTTTGCTAGTGTGTGAAGTATAGAACACTTATCTTCCTGTACTTCCCTTTCCTCTCCTCCATTTTTATTATGGAAGGTAAAGTCTTTTCTCAATTTACATTTAGAACTTAAATATTTTCTCAGTTTACATTTAGAACCACATCAGACAGTGGCATAAGTTTTGTTTCAACCATCAACGGAATGTGGAAGACACAAGAGGAGAATGAAAGTCTTATCATATTTACCCATATTTTTGGTTAACATGATTTTCCCTCCTTCCTTCTTTCACTATTCCTTTCTGTTTAGAGAATTTCCTTTAGTCATTCTATTGGGGTAGGTTTGCTTTTGACCAATTCTTTTATTTTTTCTTCATTTGATAATGTCTTTATTTCTCATTCATTTCTGAAGAATATGTTTGCTGATACAGGATTCTGGGTTGACGATCCATTTCTTTCAGCACTTGAAAATTGTTGTTTTTCCATCAAGCCATGAGAAGACATAAGGAAACTTAAGTGCATATTACTAAGTGAAAGAAGCCAAAGTGAAAAGGCTACATATTATATGATTCCACCCGTTTGGCAGTCTGGAAAAGGGAAAACTATGGAGACAGTAAAAAGATCAGTACTTCTTTATTTTTTGAAAATTTTCTTTCCAAACAAACCTACCTCTTTTTATGCTTGCCAAAATCAAGAGCTCTCTTAACTTGTTTCTCAGTGGGAGCCTCTTCCCACCTTCCCTTTGTTTCTTGGGAACAGCAGCCTCATCATTGCTGAAGTGCTGCCCACGGAGCAGCCTGCCTTGATGACTGGATCTTATAAAGATCCAGTGGAAAGTCAATAGCAGAAATGCATTTGAGCAGGCTATGGTGTCTCTAGAGAGTGGACAATCAGATGAAATCCCAGTTAAAAACATGGACTCTGAAGTGAATCAGTCCACTTCTGACAAGTAAGAAAGGAAATGGGAGAAAGTACAACAGCAAGGGTGGAAACAGTTTCTGCCTGTTGTCTGTCCCACACATGCCTTTTATTATGGAGAATGGCACTTATTTTCCCTGACAGGAGCTTACTCTGCTAAGGAATTTTCTAAATGTAATTTAAAAGGCTGAAGATGTCTATTAAGTTATATATAATGAAATAAATGATATAGTAAATCTTGCTATGTCCCAATATTGTGAAGAAGTCAAATATTACAAGTCAGAAATGTTGCCATAAAATAGATGAAACCATAGGGACTGTAATGGTAGGATTAACAAATTAAACAGCTTCTTTTAAAAACTGCTTTAAAGCCTAAAAGTTTGCATGGAAATTTTGAGTAGTTGAGATTGGAAAGCCATGATTAGGAAGAAATGTCAAATTTCTAGAAGTTATAATGAAGTGAACCGCATTCTTCCTTTGGCTGATGACTGGTTGTCGTGCTGATGCTTGGGTTGAGGCTGGAAGAGGCCACCTCCTGCACAGCCTGACATTTAGCAGAGACTGAGGAGATTGTCTGCCAGAGGACAGAAACGTTCTGTATGGTTCCAGAAAAAGATGAACGCGGGGCAGTTTATGATTTCATTATACCATACTGTGTGAGGAGCGCTTAAAAGAGAAAGATGAAATTATTGTGTTGAAAGGGTCTAGTTCTCAGTGCAGACAGTTGGTTTTAACCATCCCTCACAAGTGGTTTCCTTTTGTAGGAGAAGGCCCTTCTCCAACAGGGAAGGGGCCAGGAGGTCAGGCACTCTGGGTGGGTCCTGTGGATGGTGAGAGAAATGACAAGTACTTCTTTGTTACCCAAAATGAGGAGATAAAGCCTGATGGCTGAGAACCTGTAAACATTGGCCTTATGGTTGGAAATGCATTTAGCATCCTAACTTTAATTCTCTTGGGATGTTACTGTGATCAAGCAAGATGTCCCCATTCCATACTATTAACCTCTTTGCTCACAATGAGCCTTTTGAAGAGAGGGTGTATAGCACCTACATTTTTCTGCTTCTGCTTCCACTTATGTGACCATTAGCATCTTCCATGACACCAATAAAATGGTGGTGGTAGATTATCCTAGAAGATTTTCCATAAATCATCTGACAATGACCTAACCTAGTCATCTATCAGAAATATATTCCTACAAAGGAGAGGCACACACAACCACTGATTTTTATTAAGCTTGCATTAAGCACTTACCAGAAGACAGCAATAAATTAGTAATCACCCCAGTGTTTTCCAAGTGAAGTGGCAGATTAGAGGAATTCTGACATGCTATACCAAATATACAGTACGTGGTGTGCAGCACAGACCAGGGGAGGGAGGATAAAGAGATTGCTAAAGAACAAAGACAGGAAAAATTAAACTGGAAGGAGAATGTGCTGGGAAAAGCTGTGACTCTAAAGGTTGACATTTGTGTATAACATAAAGGGAAGTTGAAATACCACAGTGTCTTCCTTTCTTGGTAAGGTATTTGCACTTCCAGTTAAGACTGGTAAATATAAATGAAGAAATCTTATTCCCAGAAGGATGTTAGTGTGTCCTGACCTGTCATGTTCTGAAATGTATTTTTCCTCTATTTGGTCAGGCAGGTACTAGGCTAACTTCCACTGCCCATAACCAAGCTCTGAACATAATATCCGAGGTGGGGAGAAATGTACCCTCACATGCCAGGGATTTTTTCTGCCAACAGAGTGGAAAAGGCAGTAGAAGAACGTACTTAATACATTTCTCTGCCCTGTTGAATCTCTAATGCATAGCACAAATTTTCACCAAGCAAGAACGTTATGCATGATGACACGGAGAAAATCTGCAACCTCTTCTCTCTCATTTGGTAACTTAAGGTCCCTTTTATTTATTCTTTCACTCATGGTTCAGTGCTCAAAGCACAGCTGCTAGCACCAAACTGTTTCAGTGTGTACTGTAGCTCCACCACATGCCACCTGGGTGACCTTGAGTAAGTTACTTGACATCTCTGTGCCCTCAGTTTTCTTATCTGTAAAATCGAGACAATGATAGTAGCTGGGTCTTAGAATTTTATACAGATGAAATGAGGTAACATTTGTAAAGCACTGAGAACAATAGCTGGCACATAGTAAGTGATATATAAATCATACAAAAATGTTTTTGAGGGCCTTTTATTTACCAGACACAGGTCTAGGTATTGGAGATACATAGAGTGTAAATAAAACAAAGTCTTGACTTCATAGAGCTTTCTTTTTAGTGGGGAAACTAGGTGATAAAAACAAGAAAATATGTAATATGAGTTAGGGTGATGGCTGTCATGGAAATATCAAGCAAAAGAGAGGCAGAGAGAGAATGGGGTGCAAAGTGAGGGCTGGTTGCTCTTGGTGGAGGCTGGTTCGAGAAGATCTTTTGGATAAGGTAACATTTGAGCAGAGATGTGAAGGAAGGAGGGAGAAAGCTATCCAGATATCTCAGGAAAGAGAACATTCAAAGCAGAGGGAACATCACTGGCAAATGCCTCAAGGTAAGAGTAAGCCTGGCCTTTTAGATGAAGAGCAAAAACAGCCAGAGAGAGGTGAGGGAGGTGGGACAGGAGGAGAGAGAAGAAATGGGTTGGGATGACATCAGCCATGGCCAAATCTTTTATGCCCAGGAAATGGGCTTAATTCTTTAGTTTAAGGAGAGCATAATAATTAGCTTTTTCCAAGGATATACATTGTTGTACCTTTGTGTCACAAGATTTTAGTTATTTTAAAATAAAGGCATTAAGTAGAAGTAACCCAAGCATCCACCCACAGACAAATGAATAAGCAAAATGTGGTGTATACAAACAATGAAATATTCAGCCTTAAAAAGGAAGAAATTCTGCCACATGCTATAATGTGGATGATCCTTGAGGAGATTATGTTAAAAGATTATGTTAAATGAAATGAACCATTTGCAAAAAGATGAATACTCTATGATTCCACTCATAGGAGGTATCTAGAAAAGTCAGATTCATAAAAACAGAAAGTAGAATGGTGGTTGCCAGGGGCTGGAGGGGAGAGGAAAGTGGGGAGTTATTGTTTAATGAATATAGAATCTCGCTTTTAGAAAATGAACCATTTCTGGAGATTGATTACACAACCATGTGAGTATACTTAACACCACTGACCCGTACCCTTGAAATGATTACGATGGTCAATTTTATGTTATGCATGTTTACCACAATTACAAATTTAAAAAAATAAAGCTATCACACGGATTCACCTGCATATTACTAACACACAGGAGTAAGGCACAGGCAATGGGTAGAGAATGCCTGCTCTGAGGGTGTACCACAGAGAAAGAGACCACAAGAAACGACAGCCAGGGACAACTCCCATTCTTGAGGCTGGCTTTCATTTCACATTGAGATTAGTAAATGCAAATTACTCAATCAGCTCATGAAAATACATTGCTACAATTATTCCCAAATCCAGACTCTGTGAGAATAGGGGTAACATGAAGGGGCATTGACTTTACTGTAGCTTTGATGGCTTTCTGACAATGGTTTCTTGCTACCACCAATATCCCTGAGTTTGCTTTGCAAGAATTGCCACTGCCACCCAGGCAGTTAAGGCAATGTTCTAACTCCCAGGCCAAGCTTTTCTAAGCAGCTCCTGGCTGTGACTTGAGCATAAATGGAGAAAATAACAAGATTCATTTAAGCTCAAAAATAAGGATGCTGAAGACCCTCTGAGATAATGTGTGTAGATTATATGCTTTTAAAAATACCTGCTGTGACCAAAAAAACCCATAATTTCCATCTAAAATAACACTTTCGAATAGTATGTTTTACAATTATGATTAATTAAGCTGTTTCTACCTACTATTGCCCAGAAAAAATAGGAAGAAATGGCAAAATAAAAACCAAAACCCAAAATGCAAAAAGCAGGAGCAATACTGTGCACGCATTCCATTTTGGTGGGTATTCTACCCTCATGGTACCCGAAGCGCTTTACCTCTCTGACTACAGTTTCATTCAGCCACAAACTGCAAGATGGAACACCTAGGCCTTCCATGCTGAGGGGACAATGACTGTGAACATGGCCAGGGCAGAAAAGGAGCTAGTGACAGGCCTTTACAGCAGACTTGAAGGAGGCCTGCATTTTGGAGACCACCCTGCTGACCATCTGAGTTAGAAATACAGATTCAGAGACCACATGCCTTTAGTCTTTGTAGACAGAGCATAACAGATTATTTTACATGCGTGCTGCTGGACAGTGGGTTAAACTGGCTAAACTTTTACATTGAGAACCCATATTCTGAGCTGCTGTCTCAAAGAATGAACTAGTACATCATTACCTCCGCTCAGTTTAACTGCCAAATTTCCTTTAAGTGAATTTCTGTGTACAGTCAATCCTCCGCATTCACAGACTCAGTATTTGTGAATTCATCTACTTCCTAAAATTTACCTGTAACCCCCAAATCAACACTCAGTATGCTTTTACAGTCATTTGTGGACAGGCCCAGAGCAGTGATGCTGCCGTGCCCGGCTGAGGTCCCACAAGGCGACGCTCTGCCTTCCTGTTTCAGCTCTCTACTATCAACAAGGGTCCTTTATGGGTCTATTTAGAACCACAGTTTTGCATTTTTGTGCTTTTGTTGGTTATTTCACTGTTTAAAATGGCTCCCAACCAGAGTGCTGAAGTGCTGTCTAGTATTTCTGAGTGCGAGGAGGCTTGGATGTGCCTTACAGAGAAAAGGTAAGTTTTACAGAGAAAATGGAAGTTTTGTTCAGGCATGAGTTACAGTGCTGTTGGCCGTGAGTTCAACATTAAACAATCAATAATCTAGATTAAACGAGGCATCCTTAAAAACACACAAAAAAACAAAGTTATGTGTTGATCAGTTAGTTGACTAGAAGCTTGCAGGAAACCTAACTCTGTATTTCTCCTAAGAGCAAGAGCTCCGTACTCTAATTCAGTGTCCACAGCAAATTTATAGAATGTAATCATCATAAATAGTAAGAACTGACATATTTTGAAAACTCCGAGAAACATTTATGCTACCTAATTAGTAAAACAAGTATAGTATCTAAAACAAGTGGTTTTTTTTCTGCAAAATATTGTTCTTCCGCTATGTCAGTGGTCAAACATGTTTATATGTATTAAATCACAGCTTGGAAAGCCCTTGTTAGCCTTAGGTAGTATTTCAAATCTGTTTGGTAACAATATAGAGGAGTAGTTAAGACTATGGGTTTTGTTATTAGATAGATTTGGGTTCGTCCTCTTGCTAGTTTTGTGAATGTCATCTTCATGCCACTTGCTAGATGGACAAGTTGTTTAAGTTGCCTGAAGCTCAATTTTTCTCATATAGATAAAAGGGAATAACGATAGTTCCCATCTTGTAGGACTTCTGTAAGTCTTAAACAAGATGACACACAAAAATTAATAAACATACTTCTTGGCACGTAGCAGTGCTCTCTACATGTTAGCTATTATTTTTACTGTTTTCTGAGTCCAGTTCAATGTAAGATTTGGAGGGAAACTTGTCTCTGAACTGTTCCATGTGGAGTTTGTGGTTGGGATATTTGAGGAAATGGAGGAAGCACAAAATGATGACATAGAATGACAAATTTTGAATCCTTTTCTGTTTACCAACCTTGCTGGGGTGGGCTATGCCCATATCTTTGTATATATCATTCGTTCAATAGATATTTGTTAGCACACAGAACTATGGAATGGAAGGCTGCTATATTACTTATTAACACTTATGTTAATTTTCTAAATCCACTGAGTTAGACCTGGGTCAGTCTATCTGCAAATACATTACAAGGAGGACCATATTTAGATAAGTTCCCTGAAGTGGAAACTACAGACTTCAATGATTCTCAGAGCAGAGATCATGTTGCTCTGTCCTCTGATCTCTCTTGGACTTCTCAAACTAGTGTTCTGAGCCATGTGAGCACAAGGAATGGCTCCTGGCTTCTCCCTGCAGGCCCTGTGTGTGTGAGCACCCACAAGTGAGGGGCTACGAGGGGCTACACACTCAGCCCCACCCAGCAGAACCTGATGCACTTAGCAGCACAGAGGGGCACGTGAAGTGTGGAGGAAAATAAACTCACTAAAGCAGTGGTTCTCAGGTTCTCAGCCTGCTTTCTGGCTTACCCTTCCCAAGGGATATGATAACCTACTGATTAGTACCAGTGACTCAGATGGGCATTAATTCTTAAGGAGGAGGCAGGGATTGTGTGCACTGGGGTGGGGACAGGGGCGTCAGAATTTCTCTGAAGTGAATGTAGTTTGAAAGAGTCCCAGAAGGCTGGGTGTGGTGGCTCACACCTGTAATCCCAGCACTTTGGGAGGCCATGGCGGGCGGATCACTTGAGGCAGGAGTTAGAGACCAGCCTGGCCAGCATGGTGAAACCCGATCTCTACTAAAAATACAAAAATTAGCTGTGCGTGGTGGCACATGCCTGTAATCCCAGCTCCTCAAGAGGCTGAGGCAGGAGAATCACTTGAACCTGGGAGGCAGAGGTTGCAGTGAGCTGAGACCATGCCACTGCACTCCAGCCTGGGAGACAGAGTGAGACTCTGTCTCAAAAAAAAAAAAAAGTCCCAGAGGTGATTCTGACATCCTCCCCCACCACTCCCTTTGGCATGGTGTGACAATTCCTTCTCACATTACTGTCTGGTGAGGGAGAAACTTACATGTTCCTTGTCATTTCACAAAATGTTTGGTTCTAATTCAATGCCCACATGTGGTGTTTTTTCTACCCCAAGATCTTACTTTATTGTTTAGAGTGACTTGTTCTTAGTCATGCCTTTAAGTAGCTTAAGGGACATATCTTAGATTCACTCTCTGGAACACTACCTATTCCAAGTCACCAGCCATGCATTCTAAACAGCAGAAATACTCCTCTATAAAAGCATTCTGCCATTTCTGTTTAAGGCCCTTGATTTCTTCCATTAGTCAGTCTCTCTCTCTTTTCTAACTTTAACAAAAGAGCATTTTACTTTGCTTTTTCTTGTTTGTGGGAAAACACATACTGTTTGGATTCTTGCCTGTTAAAAAAAGACTTTAAAAGGCAATAATATGATTGAGAAGAGATTTATGCCAGCAGAAATCCAGTTGCTGTTTTGACCTCTTTGAATCTGCTTCTTATCAAGATGTCCTTTCTAATACCATATAGTTCCTTCATCTGTATTCTAGGAGCCATTAAGACGTCTTTCCCACTACCCATGAAAAACTTATCTCATTATTATCTATTTCAGCTACGCAAAACCAACGATTATCAGCCTCTTCTGCGTATTACTACTCATCAATAACACTAGCTATTAAACTAATGATGAAAGGTTGCGTATGACTCAAGAGGTCTGAAGAGAAACATGTAATAGAACAGCCCTATTAATAGCACCTAGAGTAATGGAAGAATCTAGAGGAGAAAAAGGATAAAAGTTTGACCAGAATTTATATAGGAGAGTGAACTGCTGAATTGCAATTGATTTTTTTTAACCCATATAGCAAGTGAAGGTTCTGGGTATTTTGATTGCCATTGTGGAATATTTTCTATGTTCATGAGTTTTAGGAGGGAAAAATGCAGAATAATACTCTGTTTTCTATAACTTGGCACCCAAATGGACTGCAGATTTATTGAGGGACCTTGACCTCAGACAAGATGTCTATTTATACAAGGATAGTGCTTTGTAATGATGTCATGTTGGGATGCGTACTTAAAGTCATGTCTAGGTTTCACCTCTTATTAATGACAAAATTTATTACAAAGTATTTCCAGCCTATTACATTTCTTTTCAAAAAATACCATGCTATCTACAAGTGAATGAAAAATGAGTCTTCTGAAGTATCAAAATTATTTTTAATATTAGCATGGCTATCCATGATATAAAACAGTTTTTGGGATGATTTATTCACTTGCCTATTTGCCACACCCTTGGCCTCTGCTCAAATTAACCTAAAAACAATTAGTTTAGGAAACCCTTAACTCCACACGATGATTCCTAAGTGTAAACACAAACTCTGTCATTACTGCTACACCAAGTGTTTTGAACTCTCACAGCTCACAAAGAAGCAAGCCACTGAAACAGGAGAGTTCCCTGATCCCCCTTGCAGGATGTGCGGCAGGGGTGTGGCTTGCCTGTTTCGTCATCGTTGTTGCTCAAACTCCTGACAGGAGGGGGAACGCGCAGATGGGCAGGTACAGGAGCCGGCAGGTACAGGAGCCAGCAGGTACTTCGGGCTCCGCTCCTGCAGTAGTGTCTGGGGTGGGTGCCTGTGGCCCCAGTGTTACAGTGCTCTTTTAGCCTTGCCATCCTCAGACGTCTTAATGTTAACCAGCTCAGTGGACCCTCTGCCTTTTTGCAAGGGCAGAGGGCCAGTGTGACAGCTTTCTGTATCCCGAGCTCTTGCCCAGTGTCCCAGAAGAATCGGGTCACACATGGGCTTGAAGGATGAATGCAGGGTTTTACTGAGTGGTGGAAGTGGCTCTCAGTGGGATGGATGGGGAGCCGGAAGGGGGGATGGAGTGGGAAGATGATCTTCCCCTGGAGTTTGGCCATTCAGCAGCTGAACTGCCCTCCGGCCACCCCCAGCCGAACTTCTCTCAGTGTTCAGAAATTCCTCCTCTTCTCTCTTTCTCTGCCATGTTGTTCCACTGTTCATCTGCTTTTCTCCTCATCTCCTTATCTGCTCGTCTGCTCATCTGCTCATCTGCTTCTGGAGCCTGGGGTTTGGGATTTATATGGGTACAGGATAGGGGGATATGGCAGGCCAAAAGGCAACTTTTTGGGCACAGAAACAGAAATGCCTATTCCTACTTAGGGTCAGAGGTCTCCAGGCTTGAGGGTGGGGCCTTTGCCAGGGAACCGCCCTCTTCTAGCCAGTATTTCCATCTCCTGTCCATTCATCACCAAATCCTTATTGAAGAGAATCCCCTTACATTGTTTCTGAAGGCCATTTCATATACTGAGTAGTCTTGCTGCTGTAAGAGCTGAAATTTTTATACTGTGCTCTAACCCTAATTTTATCAAGAACAGAAGAACTACACAGCTTGTTTCTAAAACTATGAAAGATTACTTCTTTCAAATATTCTTTTCTACATTTTTCTGGTGTCGTTGCTATCTTGGTGACAGTGATTGTAAACACCTTCTGTGTGCAAAATATTATGGGAGATGTACAATTTGAATATAAGGGCACTATCCATCTCACTACATATAATTTAATATTTTCATAATTATCCAATATTTATTCACTTTATGAAAACAGATTTATTTGTACTGTCAGGCTTATTACAGGTCTTGATTGCATTTCCAAAAGGGCCCGTCATTTGGCAGCTACAGTTTAATGCTTTTATTCGCAATTTGTAGAAGACATGTAATAACTACTCATCACATTTTGGGATGTCATAAAGGTGAGAAAGACAACAGATGTAAAAGATAATGGAGTAAGATTCAAAAATACTTTGATGTGTTGGAACAAATGGCCTTAAACCCACAAAGATGAAGTTTAATGGGAAAAAATATAAGAGCATGAGAGTCATCTGTGGGCCTTGTTGGCCATGAAAGATAATCAAATATTGGGCTGTGTATTTGTTCAGGTCCTCCAAGAAGCTGACATCAAGATGAAAGTAAATTTGCAGGGATTTTATTGGGGAAAATGTCTGAGAGAGAAAATGGAGAGGGAGCTGGGAAGAGATGGGAGAGCCATCCAGCCTTGATGCAAATCTGATTCCTAGTGAGGACAGACAGGAAGGAAAGTTGGGTAAAAGCACCCTGGACTATCCCGAAGTCTAATGGAAGTCCAGCCAGACCGCTGGTGTCTTTAAGCCAAAGTTGGCCTAAGGTTGAACAAGTTCTCAGGCTCTCAGTGACAGGCTGCCTTAGGAAGTCTGCGGCACTTGATCATTGTCTACAAGTGGCTGTTGGGAGGCTTGGCTCTTTGCCCCAGTTTTATGGGTGCAAATGAAACAATGCATTTCAGAGTGTGGCAGCTGGGGCCAATAGTCAAGTAGTTGAAAGTCTGCAAGGTGCCTTATCAAGGTACACAGGAGCCAGTGCGTATGTAATTTGGCTTTTCAAAACTCCATCCTAGTTTTGCTTAGAAAATATTTCAGAAAAAAAAGTTTATTTAAATAATTCAAAACTAAATAAATCTGAGATCCTGAAACTGCAATCCTGTTTTAGGATTTCTGGATTCAAAATAGTTACTGTTCACTGAGAAGATTTTTAAGATAAAGAACGAAATTCTGTTCTTTGATGGAGGGGTGTCCCAGGGATGGAGGGGTGTCATGCACATATATTACTAGGGAATAATGATTGTTTCATATTCCTTTTATTTCAAGGATCTACAGTCATTCTCTTTTTGATGCTTAAACTGCCAACTTTTGCCAGTGGGAGCCCTGTTAATGTTGGCTCCTGAGTCATTTTGACATACCATGTTAATCTTTGTTTTTAGCTTGTACATCTTTTTTTAAAAACCAATTTTACTGAAGTATTATTTACATGTACCGAAATGCACCCATTTTAAGTGTAAAGCTTGATGAGTTTCAACAACTGTATCTCCCACATCACAGTCAAGAATAGCCATTGAAGACGGGCCGGGCGCAGTGGCTCATGCCTGTAATCCCAGCACTTTGGGAGGCCGAGGCGGGTGGATCATGACGTCAGGAGATCGAGACCACCCTGGCTAACACAGTGAAACCCCGTCTCTACTAAAAATACAAAAAAAAAAATTAGCCGGGCATGGTGGCGGGCGCCTGTAGTCCCAGCTACCCGGGAGGCTGAGGCAGGAGAATGGTGTGAAACCAGGAGTGGAGGTTACAGTGAGCCAAGATTGCACCACTACACTCCAGCCTGGAGGACAGAGTGAGACTCTGTCTCAAAAAAAAAAAAAAAATAGCCATTGAAGTGATATCTGTACCCCCATGTTCATTGCAGCATTATTCACCACAGGAAAGATACAGAAACAACCTAAGTGTCCATCAAAGTATAAATGGATAAAGAAAATGTGGCATATATATATATTCACACAATGGAGTATTATTCAGACATAAAAAAGAAAGAAATCTTGCCTTTGTCACAACATAGATGAACTTCAGGACATTATTCTAAATAAAATAAGCAACACATACGAAGACACTGTGTGCTCTCACCTATATATGGAACTCATAATAGTTGAACTCTGAAGCAGAGAGTAGGATGGTGGTTACCAGGGGATGAGGAGTGGGGGAAATCAGGGAGATGTTAGTCAAAGGGTGCAAACTTTCAGTTACAAGATTGACATGTTCTGGAAATCTAATATACAGCATGGATGATGATGGATGTGTTAAATTTGATTGAAATAATCATTACACAATGTATATGTATATCAAATCATCATGTTATATACCTTGAATGTGTTCAGTTTTTATATGCTGGTTAAATATTTTTAAATTAAAAAATGAATAGTCATCCACAAAATTGCCTTGTATCCCTTTGCAGTCATTGCCCCCTCAATCCCAGCCCAGGCAATCACTGACCTGTTTTCTTCCACTCTAAATTCCTTGTGCCTATTCTAAAATTTTATATTAATAAATCACATAGAATATATTCTCTTTAATTGATGCTTGATTTGTAAAAACTTATTTTAATGCTTCTTTTTTTTTTTTTTTTTTTTTTTTTGTTGAGACAGAGTCTCGCTCTGTCGCCCAGGCTGGAGTGCAGTGGTGCAGTCTCGGCTCACTGCAACCTCCACCTCCCAGGTTCATGCCATTCTCCTGCCTCAGCCTCCCAAGTATCTGGGACTATAGGCACCCGCCACCACGCCCAGCTAATTTTTTTTTTTTTTGTATTTTTAGTACAGACGGGGTTTCACTGTGTTAGCCAGGATGGTCTCGATCTCCTGAGCTTGTGATCCACCTGCCTCGGCCTCCCAAAGTCCTGGGATTACAGGTGTGAGCCACCATGCCTGGCCTAATGCTTTAGAGATTAAACTGTATCATTAAAAGTTTAAAAAAATTTGTACCCTTTGACTAACATCTCCCTGATTTCCCCTACTCCCCATCACCTGGTAACCACCATCCTACTCTCTGTTTCAGAGTTCAACTTTTATGGGTTCCATATGTAAGTGAGAGCACACAGTGTCTTTATATGTGTTGCTTATTTCATTTAGAATAATGTCCTCCAAGTTCATCTACGTTATGACAAATGGCAAGATTTCTTTCTTTTTTATGTCTGAATAATACTCCATTGTGTGAATATATGTATGTCACATTTTCTTTATCCATTTATATCCATTAATGTGGTGGTAGCTTGCTCCTTTTTATTGCTTGGGAAATACTTTTTTTCTATGGATAGATTATAATTTGTTCATTTATTCACCTGTTGGCAGACTTTTGAGTTGTTTGTAGCTTACGGCTATTTAAATCTGCTATGAATGTTCACATGAAGGCCTTTGTATGGATATATGTTTTCATTTCCCTTGAGTAAATACCAAGGGATGGAATTGTGAGTTATATAGTCATTATGTAAAAAAAACTACCAGACTACTTCATAGAGAGCTTGTGTCATTTTAGATTTTCTCCAGCAATGTATGAGGGTTCCAGTTGTGGTACAACCTCACAAACACGGGTGTGCAGTGTTATCTCATTGTGGTTTTAATTTATATTTTCCCGATACTGATGATATTGGGAATCTTTAATGTGCTTACTGATTATTTGCATATCTTCTGTTTTGAAGTTACTGTTCACATCTCTTTTTAGTCCATATTCCTTGTCTTCTTTAAAATTTAGTTGAATTTTTTAATATATTCTGGATCAATGTCTTCAGATATATGTACTGCAAATATTTTTCCACTCGGTGACTTGGCTTTCTACTTTTTTAACAATGTCTTTCAAAGAATAGAAGAATTCCATTTTGATGATGAAGTCCAGTTGACCAATTTCCATATAGTTCATGTTTTTGTGTCCTAAGAATTCTTTTCCTGCCCTCAAAATCTTGATGATTTTATCCGATGTTGTTTTCTAAAAGTTTTATAGTTTTAGATGATACTTTTGTTCATTTCGTGAATGTTGTAAGGTAGCGTCAAGAATGATTATTTCCCATATAGATATCCAATTATTCTGGGATTAATATTAGCTCTAATTATTACAACAGGACAGACCTAAGGCTGACTGTGAGATTTGTGAGGAATAGCCTCTGTCTTCTCAAAGGAGAGTTAGCAAAAACCAGGGCACCTCCCCTTGACCCTGTAACCACTTCCCCAATTCCTCTTCAATAACAGGCAGTAAAGGAGATCACTTATTGCCCAGTTGACCATACAATTTGGTCAACATATTTGCTATGTTTGCTGCTTCTGTCATCTGAATGTTTATATTGCCCCAAAATTCAAATGCTGAAATCCTTATCCCAAAGATAATAGCATTAGGAGATAGGACCTTTGGGACGTGTTTAGCTCATGGGAGCAGAGCTCTCAGAAGAGGCCAGAGAGAGACCTCTCATCGTTTCCACCAGAGGTTAAATTGAGAATGCTGTCTATGAGGAATTGGGTCAGTCACTGAATCTGCCATTATCTCGATCTTAGATTGCCCAGCTTCCAGATTGTTAGAAATGCATTTCTGTTATTTATAAGCCACCCAGTCTATGGTATTTTATTATAGCAGTCCTGGCAGACTAATACAGCTACCAATTCCTGTGAATTTCTCTCAAAACCCATTATTTGTCCCATGAGGCCCTTGTCCTTCATTTTCCAGAAAGCTACATCTCTGTCAGCATCCCATATTCATCACTAAAACTGTCAAACTTTGTGAAGGGCCTGAAATTTTACCCTCCTTGCAAACTAACAAATTAGCCTGCCATAGCTTCAAGATGTTGGCAGAAGATATGAGTCTCCTGGATCAGAGACAAAGGACTTTATTACTCATGACAATAGCAGAAGCCACAGTGTTGCCATCTGCACTGTCTCCCTGAGCCCCAATTCCCACAGAGCAATACTGGCACATGTAGTGCATTGTGGTTCAAGAGAGAATCCTGAGTTCAGTGAAACTGGAGTTTTTATAATGGGCAGTAAGTGTGCCTGGCCCTTGCTCCTGAGAGATGCACTAGCTCTATCTGCCATGGCTGTTGGCTATGCAAACATCTGTGAAAAAAAAATAGTAAAAAATAAATGCGGTCAATGTCTGTTTATAAGTCATCTGGAAATGTAAGAGAAAAATGGAAAATTGTTGCTCAGTACTCACAGCTCCCCATGTTGTTCTTTCCTGGCCTCATGGAGTTTCTTTCTATGAATCCCAATGGACTCAAGGAGATCCTCTACAGATCTCTGTAGCTTCTTGTCTGCACAGCTCCCTACTCTCCAATTTTCTGGTCTGAAAATTTCAGTCATTTCAGCTTCCCCTTGAATTCTTGTCTCCGTCTTCTCAATTTAATATGATTTCTGTGCTTTTGCTGGAGTTCCTCCTCATGGGCCCTCAATTCAGAAAGTGCTTCCAGGCAGAAAGCTGGGGGTAATTATAGGGCTAACCTTATCTATTTCCATTCCCTCAGGGATCCTGTTTCTGTGCTACCTCCTATGCTGTCTGAAAACCAAACAGATATCTCATCAATTTTGTCTGCTTTTTTATTGTTTACAGTGAGATTATGAGTCCAGTATCAATTATACAATTACCAATTCTACCCAAACATGGTAGAATCAGATATCCCCTTTTGTTTGGTTTTCAGAAATTTTGGGGGCAGTTGTTAAAAATCATTAGGCTTTAAGTTGTGTAGACACAGAACTAAAATTAATTACATACTTAAAATTGGGTAGAATAATATAACAGTTATAGTGAAGCAAAAATGTTTCCTTTTCTATGTGTGCTTTTGTGTAACAGACTGCAGTTTAAAGGTGCCATTTGGGGAGCAAACTGGGTCAGTCTGTCTTCACCAAAGCCAGTAAGGTGAATGAAGAGTCACTAGAAAAGCATTACGGAAGTCCTTTTTTGAAAATACAACTCATTTTTAAACCTTTGAGGAAATGTCAGATTGACTTCTTTCATGTGCTCATCTACTTCTTAGTAAATGTTTTGGTCTTGAAGAGAAGAACATCTTGGTTGGACACCGTGGCTCATGCCTATAATCTCATCACTTGGGGAGGCTGAGGCAGGAGGACCACTTGAGCCCAGGAGTTCAAAACCAACCTGGTCAACATAGTGGCACTCCATCTCTGCAAAAAAATTTTAAAACTAAAAAATTAGCTGACATGGTGGCACATGCCTATAGTCCCAGCTACTCAAGAGGCTGAAGCTGGAAGATCACTTGAACCCAGGAGTTTGAAACCAATCCTGGTCAACACAGTGAGACCTCACCTCTACCAAAAAAAAATTTAAAAATAAAAAATTAGCCAGGCATGATGGTGAGCACCTGTAGTCTCAGCTACTGAGGAGGCTGAGGCAGGAGGATTACTTGAGCACAGGGATTCGAGGCTGCAATGAACCATGATGGCACCGCTACACTCCAGCCTAGGTGACAGAGTGAGACCCCCATCTTTAAAATACAATAAATAAATAAATAAATTTTAAAAAGGAGTACGTATTTCTTCTTTACTAGGTCAGGACTTGCCATCTTTATTAACTATGAAAATAGTTAATAAACTTATTAATAAATAGTTAAGAAAGTTATTAATAGTTAAAAAGTAATAAAATAGTTAACAAAGTAATAAAATAGTTAATAGTTGGTTTCTAGCATAGTCTCACTTGTTTTGACAATGAACTCAGGACCAAATTAGTAGAGTGGGAAAAATCAAGGGAAGGGTCTGTCATTCATTTTACCAAGTCTTTTTTCCAAAATCACCAAACGCAGCATAGTTAGGGTGGTCTGGCTCGTTTCCCACCTCTTCTCGTCTTTAGTATTTCATGCATCTTCCTCTTTTATTTCCACTACAACAAGGGTGCATCATTTAAATGCTTGCATTTTATGATCTTACAAAACCAATTAATAGAATTATAAATATTATAAATATATTCACCCAAAATGGATTTAAGCTCGTACAAAGGTCTTTATTATTCATTCACTAGATGACTAAATTTTTCAGACCACTCTAAAGTCCATTTTACCATAGTTAACAAAACACTACTATAAATTGTCCTTTTAGTATCATTGTCAGTTAATGTCAGAAAATTAATAGATATTTTAAAAATCATCCTTATTTTGAACTGTAAGGTATTATGACTGACAAATAGAGCACAATGACTCTACCAAAGGAAAATCCAGAAGTTGTTTCTCAACCTCTAAACTAAGCTACTCTGCCCACCCATGTGTTAATTACCTTCCTGAAAAACGAAGCTAATCCAGCCACATCACTCCACAGCTTGAAGACTTCTGATGGCTCCCTGAGTCCTGATGGATAATAAACTAAAACATTTTAGAGAACACAAGGCCCTTTACAATTTCAACCTAGTTCTAACCTTCAACCCCATTCTCTGCTATTGTCTCACCTTAGAACTCTATCACTCTGAAATCCCTTTATCAGGTCAGAAGGGCTTTTCACAATTCCATGCCTGCTCTCAGGCCGTTGCATCTGTCTACAAACACTCCTCTGAATAACTCTGCCTGCTCTGGCCAGCATTGTGTGGTTTTTCCTTTTCACATCTTTCACACCTCTGTGCCAGTGGAATATACTCGGAATACATCCCTGGCATGTTCTGTGCTTTAACCAGCTGGTGCAAGAGAGTCTGGTTAAGATAATTTTCCAAATTTTGATGCTTTAATCTGCTATCATGTTGATCTACAATAAGTCGAATAAGCAGATAATCCCACTTTATAAAAGAAAACTGAGGTTGTGAGACTTTAAGAAACTTGCCAAGTACCAAAAGATTGAAGCTATCTGCCGATGCCATAACCCATACACAGCCCACTACACCATGCTGACATTGCTTTTGGTAATCACGTTGCTGCCTTTTTGGCTATGCTAGTCAATTCATTTTTTTTTTTTTTTAATCTCCAAATGCTTAATCTAACCTGGGTTTTTGCAACCATTCCTGCTTCCCAGGAATGCCCTCCCCTAGAGTTGCCTCTCTTCCCAGCCACAGTCAGCTATTTTGTTTTTAATTTTTCTTATGTGTTAGGTGAGCAATGCTTCATAATATGCAGTAGTGGCTTGTGTAAGCATTGGCAAATAAATTTTTCAAACTACTCTTATCCATAGCCAAGAGCAAACACTTAAGATTTATCTCTGAAAAGCCAGGCCAGCATTTAAATCTGGAGTTCAACAAATGCGTCTTTGTTTCAGTTGATCTTGACATCAGTTATAAAAGTTCTTAGGCATCTGCCAAGAGTCTTTGCCATATTGTACCTTACAAGTAAGAGACAAAGGGCTTTGGAGTAATTAAACAAAGCGCAATTCTACATTTTGTTTACTCAAGACTCTATCCTATATTTTTCATGCCAGCAATACTTAAATGGAAGTTAGTTGAAAGGTGACCCACATGAGGCTTAGAGAATTAGACTCCCAGTCCACACTCAAAAAAGTGTTTCCACCAGTGCATATTAGGGGATATTAAGAAGATATTTCTCTTCTTAATTAGGCAGAATACAATGATGTGATAGAATAAAGGCAGAACTTGATTACCAGGCCGGGCATGGTGGCTCACACCTGTAATCCTAGCACTTTGGGATGCTGAGGCGGGCAGATCACCTGAGGTCAGGAGTTTGAAACCAGCCTGGTCAACATGGTGAAACCTCTTCTCTACTAAAAGAACAAAAATTAGCTGGGCATGGTGGAACATGCCTGTAGTCCCAGCTACTTGGAAGACTGAGGCAGTAGAGTCACTTGAATCCAGGAGATGGAGGTTGCAGTGAGCAGAGATAGCACGACTGCACTCCAGCCTGGGCGACAGAGTGAGACTCTGTTTCAAAAAAAAGAAGTTGATGACCACATTCATTCCATCTCATCAGATCAAATATGAAGATATGGCCCAATCAACATGGCATCCTTCACATCCAAAGGCAATATGAGTGTCTTCCTCCTCTATAATATGTTCCCATCCACACATCCAGCCTGCTGGGCATGGGGTCACCAGGCATGAACACTTAGCAAAGAACGCACATGAGCAAACACAAAAAGGTTGCAAGAAAAACAAGGTGGAGAAGCAAAGCATATTATAGGACCCCAGGGGCCCTCTGTGCATTTTAACTTCTGATTAATAATTGTGAGCTAGATTATGAATCTGCAGGATGTCTATACAATCCTAAGCAACTCAGCTTCTCTCTCTGTTTCACCACCTACAAAACGAAGAAGTTGAGGGAAGAATTTACACCACAGAATCAAGTAACAGTGCTGCTAAAGCCCTCTGTAGCAATAATATTCTAGGATATTATATCATGAAGCTTTTCCAAAAGGCAGTCCTGTTACTCTTCTCTGAGTTCTTTCCAGAAAATCATAAATATTGCAGATCTTTCTTTGGTATCCCATCAAGAGGCCTTTTCCATGTGGCAGCAAGGTGTTTCCTCTGAAGCAGGGCAAACTCTGAAGGCCACGGGTAGTCCCACTGAGAGATTTCGAGAGATCACAGACCCACGCAGAGAAGAGTCATCAGTAATGATATGGTGAGCACCTTTTGACCCAAAGCTGACAACATATGGCTTCTGCTCCCCAGCTGATTTCCTGAGCTGTCCTAAGTGTCTTTACCAAAACACTCCTTGTTCCATCATTTGTGAAGCCCACCTAATGGTCATTTATAACTGATTCTGTCACATCCATAATAAGCTGCCTAGATGTATTAAGATTCTTAAGAAATGTTTCCAAATTATGTGTTAAAGTAATATGTGGTGTGATTGTCTTGTGTATCAGCCTTGTGTATACTGGGGACATTTATCTCATTAAAGCAACACTGCTCTTGCAACCTTGATTTACAGTAATGTTCCTGCTTGCAAAACAAAACACCTTGAGTCCAATTTTAAAACAAATTGCACACATTTTAATCAGCCATGATTTTGGTAAATGCAGTGAATGTTAAAAGACAGAACATATAACACATGATCTGCTTATTTTGAAGGGTTTGGTCTTGCTGATTGTCAATATCGTTGGCTCTGCTTTTCGCTACCTAGAGCACACAATCACAATGTTAAACCTGATCTAAATTGTTTTCCATTTCTTGTGATGCAGTCATTTGTTTTAAAATAAAATGAAGTTGTGTATTCTTGGTGAATTTTCTTAACAATAATTAATGACGTTTTCTTGTTGTATTTTTGCGATAACCCAGACTCTGATGTTTTCTAGTCAATAAGAAGGGAAAATCCTTTCTGTGACACACATACTTTAAGAAGTAACCAGCTGAATTATTACAAGAATCCAAGTGCTGCCTGATAAAATCAGTATGTCCTGGAAAAGAAAGACAGAAGTAGGAACTAGTCCACGAAACTGACCTGAAAATATGATATATAAACTCATCTAGAGGAGAAAAGGGACACAGAGATTTTTAATGATGCATCTAGAGTAGTTTTCCTTCTGGCCCAGTGTGCAAAATGTAAAGAATTCTTGCGTCTTAATGACGGATAGGGTTTTCTAGCCACTAGTATGATATTCACCAGAGATAAAGCCTGCATTATTCTCTAAAGGAGCTAGAATGGGAGCTCCCGCCTGGACCAGGAATACCAACACTGTCTTCATACTTGACCGTAGCATTCCTGACACAAAGTGTGTGTCCTGAGTTATATTTCCAAGAGTGATGATAGATTTGCATTCATTTATTTTTGCCCTCTTATTTCTTCTTTGTAACAAATGATACAAATTTATGAAGAGGTTGGAGCTCCCAGTGCCCTCTGTCATTCTCAAGTAGGACAAAGCTTGCGTTGCAAAACAAGATAGAGCTGGTGCTCTTGGAATTCCTAGTAACTTCTTCTAACAAAGTCAGGTGTTCCAGGGAGCTGGGAAGCAAAACTCAAGTTCTATTAAAACACAGGGTTG